>NW_006436298.1:33952288-33956307 GCF_000325575.1 Pteropus alecto | reverse complement strand
CTCCCTTCCTCCCTTCCTTCCTTCCTTCCTTCCTTCTGCCTCTCCTCCCCTCTTCTCCCCTCCTCTCCCCTCCCCTTCCCTCCTTCCTTCCTTCTTTTTGCCAATTCTGGCATGTTGTATTTTTCTAGGAATTTATCTATTTTTTCTTGATTTTCATCTATAAGCCTATATTTATTATGACACTTAAAATATCTATTTAACATTGAATACTCTCCCTTTTCATTCTGTATCTTGCTTCTTTGTTCCAACCCCCTACCTCACCTTTGTCTTTGATGAAAGGTTTGTCAGTATTTGTCAATATTTTTCATCTTCAGAAAAGCTACCTTTGTTAATCTCTCATATTGCTTTTCATTTGATATTTTGTTGATTTCTACTCTTTATTATTTCTTACCTTCTTGTTCTTGTTAATATCATTTTCTTGTTTCTTGTTCTTGTTTAGGGGTTTTAGTTTAGCTTTGTTTTAGTTTGTTTTGTTGTAGCTTAGTTTGTAAGAATAACAAAGAAGATATTTGATAACTCTTATATCCTGTATATTTGCATTATCTTCCTGATTTTTTTTTTATTTGAGTACTTTCTCTAAGAATGTTTTCAGTTTGGGTCTCGTGAGGCAAACCTTCTGTTCCCTGGTATGCATGACTAATTTTTATTCTGCCCTTACCTTTGAGAAACAATTTGGCTTGATATAAAATTCTAGAGTCAAAATTATTTTACTTCAATACTTAAAAATGTTACTGTATTGTATTGTATCCAGTACTGTCCCAAAGTTTATCTGCTTTCTCTATGGAAGCTTTAGTAATTAATCTTTTTTTTTTTTTAATCTAAAATTTAACCATAATGTGTCATGGTATAGTTTTCCTTATCTGTTCTGTTAGTGATCTCTTTCATTCTGAGATATTTTATCATTCTTTAGTTCTGGAATATTTATTTTAAGTATTCCTTCAAAGATTTACTTTGTCTCTTTCTCTCTCACCACCATTTTCCCTGAGACTCATTATCTGTACACAGTTCACAAACCTACTTCCATTTGTTGGCTTCTCTTTCACATTGTCATATCTTATTCTTTCCTGTTACCTTTTAGGAAAGATCACAATCTGATTTTCTGTATCAATAATTAATCCTTTAGCTGTATCCATCCTGCTGTTTATTCTCTCTACTGTTTTTGTTTTATAGCTGTTATATTGTTATACCAATATTTTAATATTTTAAATTATTTAAAATCATTTTTTCTTTATGCTTCACATTGTTATGTCTTAGGTATATTGTGCTTATTTATTTTTATTGTGCTTATTTAAAATTACTGGTACATCTATTCCAATAATTCTGATTCAGCAGAATACATAAAACTCTAAAAAAAAAAAGAGACTCCAAATTTTTAATTGTTTAAGTTCAAGAATATGTGATATTGATATTAATATTAATGAAATGACTAGAGCAAGTCTGTGCAGTTCTCCAGCCAGGATTTCTGGACATTGGGAGCTGAGAACCAAATCTGTCCTCATCCTAACTGTGGTTTGGTGCCCCCTAATGGCCATTGTCTCCTTTGGTTTAAATTGCCTTGGGCACAATGTAGTTTCCTTTGGTAAGCTCCAGCACAGCAGCAGTAGTGATAATTTCTGGTTAGTTGTCTCCCATTTTGTGAGCTTGATTAGAATGATTAGTCTAGTAGAAAGCTGGGAGTGTAGGAACCTACTGTTCCCCTCCCTGCTTCTAGAAATGGTATTGCCTGGCATGGCTTTGCCCTCCCTTTTACTTCCTGTCTCCCACCCTTTCCTCGCTCTTACCAATGGAAAGAGAAGTCAATGATTTATGTTTAGATTAGTATATTTATTTGATTGTGGATGTTCTTCATAGTTGACTAAGAGTCTAGATTTCCAGATCTGTTCTTATTCCCAGGACATAACTACTCTGTCTCTTAAGGAGAATTGAGTTAGGAAGGGCCAAGGTCAGCCTCTGGTCCTTGTTAATCTGGCACTTAACTCCAGGCACCACTGACTTCCTGTTGATCACTCACTGCCTCTTCTCCACCTAGTGGTTTTACCCGCGCCACACGAGAACCTGTAAGCTGCCTTGTATCACCCTGCTGACATTAACAGCTAGACCTCTGTGGTGTGGTGAAGGTGTATGCTTTACTCATCTCAGAGGAGTGGCAAGAATAGCCCTGGGAAGTTTTCCAACAGTGCGTTTCTTTGCAACCTAGGCTGCAGTACCCTGCCTCCAGCATACATCATTTGCTTTTTGTTCACCTGCTTTTATTTTTTCTTTATATTCCTTAAAATACTCCTCTCCCTAAGCTACAATGTCTCCAGGATTGATTTTTGTGGAGGAAGCCAGTAGTAGAGTTTACCATTCCGATGGAGCAAGAAAATATACTACCTGACTGATAGGTAACTACAAGGCAAATTTCATCTAAGCCTAGGTTAAAAAACTATTAGTCTCAAGTTGTTAAATTTAAAAAATTGTATTTTATTGCATTGCCTTCTACTGTTTAAATTTTGCTTTCATTAGCTATTGAAAAAAATTCCTTTTAGGGTACTCTAGGTATCCTTATATGATACTTCTGCTTTGGGAATTCTTTTTGCCTTTTGTATTTTTTTACAACTGATATCACATCTGTGACTGAGAAACCGAACATGCCTTGGAATTCTTAGGTGCTCTCATATTTTTTAGCAACATTTTTAAAGCCTGTTTAAATATATTAATCGTATTTTTAACTGATTCTGTGTGGAGGAAACTGTAAGGCTCAGAGAGGTTGGGTTTGTTGGACACAATGACACAGCCAGTAACTGGCAGGCCACATTGTACACCCAGGACCAGCTGCGGTTCCAGGGCTCTGACTGCTACACTGCCGCTACCTTGGGAATAATTTTTTTTACATCAGAATCCTCTGAATTCTTTGAAACTATTCTCAATTCTAGTTTTTCATTGTGAAATGAGTTTCACAGCATTTGCTGTTCAGAAACTTTTAAGGATTTCCACAAACCTGCATAATCCATATTGATAGGAATTTTTGGTACATTGTACTGTATTTTTTTTTTTTAAACCAATATGCTTGCTTTGTACCTGACTCCCTCCTAGATCAAACCTCTTCAATTCCTGATTCTCACAGCTTGAAGAACAGTGTTGTTTGTGTTTTCTTTTCTCCAATTCAAATTATGATGTGAAAATAGCTGCTAGCAGCCAAGGATTTATTGCTGAGTGGGGGAGGAGGGGGAAGCTACCACTTTTACATCACAGAAACTTCTTATTTAAATGGAAATTGTGTAATTGCTTTCATTATGATCTATAGACTGCCTTGGAAATACATAGGCTCTGGATATAACAGTACTATTTTTATATTTAATTTTCTTTTGGTTACTAGGATCTAATTTGTGTCATTGGAATTTCTTTTAAATCCTCTGTGTTACCACTTGCAGAATATATAGTTTTCCACCACCTAGATTATAGGATCCTAGAGTGTTTTAGCAGAAAGTTAAACATCATCTAGCCTGGCTTCCTTGATTATATCTGAACAAATGGAAAGATTAAATGAATTGGCCAAAGCCTTCTCACAAATAAGGGTCCAAGACTCCCTAGAGCCCAGGTTTTCTGACTGCAACTCTAGTTCTTTACAGTACACCACCTAATCTCCTTAATGGATGGTAAACAGAAATTTTGTATTTGAATCTGTTCTTGTGGGAATCTCAACATTATTTTTTTTCAACAACTGATCACTTCTTTGCTACCTTATTTCCCCCTCCAACATATGAAAGAGTAGAAAGAGGAAAAAAAGAGAGCTAACCTAATTAAGTTCCTTCTAAATTCTTGCTCTGTCTGTATTAGTCTGTTATACTAAATACCTAGTTTGGACAGCTTAAGCAACAGAACCTTATTTTCTCAGGTTCTAGAGACTGGAAAGTCCAAGATCAAAATTCTGCAGAGTTCAGTTTCTGGTGATAGCGTTCTTCCTGGCTTTCAGAATGCCACTCTTGCTGTGTCTTTACATGGGAGCTGGGGGTTGGGGAGAAGGAAGTAGGTTTTGT
>NW_006436298.1:33921093-33952268 GCF_000325575.1 Pteropus alecto | reverse complement strand
GGGTAGGGGGTGGAGAGAGAGACACACACATAATGTCTTCCTTTTCTTTTAAGGCCCAAATCCTAATCTTATAAAGGGCTCAACCCTTATGACCTCACTTAACCTTAGTTACTTCTTAAAGACTCTCCCTCCAGATATAATCAGCTGGGGGTAGGGCTTCAACATATGAATTTTGTGGGGGAGGGGGGACAAATTCAGACCATAGCATGCTCTGTGTGTCATAGCCCTGTGAAGTAGCCAGCATTCTTCTCAGCTGCTGACATGCCTGCTTGAGCATCCTTAATGTGATCTGTTGTCAAGGTCAAGGGATGACTAGTATGGATAAATGCAGATTGATATAAGCACAATTTCTTCTGCAACCTTTGGCAAAACGTATACAACCTCATAGGATTGTTTCTAATTTCCTAATCCAGGCACAAATGCCTTTTTTTCAAAACATTATAATGTGTGTGATCTACTTAAGATCATTTCACCCATTAAGTTGCTGTTTAAATCTTTATGGAAAGCATTATCAGGCCATGATTGAATATACTTTGGCATCAGAATTCCTAGATTTGAATCCGGGCTCTTCCACTTAGTATTTGTGAACTTGGACAGGATATTTGTCACTTTCCTTAGCTTCTCAAATGTACAGTGGAAAAAATTACTTCATAGCTGCTGACATTTAGGATTAAAGGAGATAATGCCTGCTAAATAGTAAATATTCAGTTAATAATTATTATTAGTACTTCATTTGCTACTCTTTTTGGTCGTTGGGGTTCAAGTGACTCGCTAATTTACTCTCTGTACTAGCTCTAAAAATTCCTTTGTTAATTAGGGCCTTGAAAAGTTTCAGTTAATTCTATATCTTGTCTTATTAGAGTAAATGCTTATGGGCAGTTTTATCCAGGTTTTTAATTATTCTTAAGTCATTCCAGTGGGTAGAGAAATCAGAAATCAAACTATGATATCCAAATAATACCTGTTTTTTTGATGAGGAACTGAGGTTCAAGGAAGTTAATAACTTGTTCTGTTAGTATAAGCCAGAATTCACTATCAAGTCTTTCTCCATATCTTGTGCTGTTTCTATTACACCATATTAAAACAATTTCATGCTTTTAAATGATACCTGATTAGTGTAAAGTTTTATAATATCTGAAATATCTGTAACCCATATAAAACCCAAGCAGTTTGTTACCCAGGCCTAATAGAATCCCATTCAGTGAAGGAAGAGGTTTGTAACTAAAAAACAATTTAAATATTTGTGTTGCTCTTGAAAATGCCAAAGGGCCACACAGTCATAATAAACATCAGAATTCTAAAAGATCTTCTGGCAAAGAATGTGGTATTGAATTCACGATATATACTTAGAAAACTAATCGAAGAAAATACAGAACAGCAAATCCTTAAGATGTTTATTAACCTCAGATAAACAAAAAGTTGTGCAGAAAAGAAGTAACAGTATCTCACTACCCTGCTTAGCTCTGAATATTGTTTATATGGTCATAATTATGTAAGCATTAATTATAATATAACTAGGTAGGAAAGATTGCATGTATATTAGATCTGGGGATGGGGAGAGGAAATATAGCTCAACCCTTATTTTCATATTGAAATGATAATGCCTAAAACTTGAAATCAAGAAGTAGCAACATACACATGATATTTAGAGATATGGAAGTAAATTCCAAACTAATCATCTGAAAGAACCGAAAATGCATATTACTTCTAAGAAGAAGGAAATGGGAGAGGGAGAAGAGTCTGCTGTTTTTTAAAAAAGACAAACCTGAAGTTATTTGCTAATTCAAGTCAGATGTATATGTAATTTTAATAAAATGGAAGCTAAAAATAAAAAAAGCCTTTGCCCAATGATAAATATTTTGACTTTAACGTAGCTGATGCTTTGTTCGAATGTCAAGATAGCACTGATTATCTTTAGAAGACATCATACTTAATTAAGTTACCTAATATTAATTGAATGTCTGCAGTGTGCCAGGCATAGCAGAAGATGTAAATGTAAATTAGACAATAATGCTTCCTTTCAAGGAATTCGTGATTTAGTCAGGAGATGAGATATATGTAAATAACCTAAAAGGAAGATAGTGCAAAATACCTGTCAGGTGAGCAGGCTTTCCAGATGCCTTCTTGTTTCTGAGTTTTGCTTTAAGCCTTGAGTTAATAGTACAGCTAATATTTCTAGTGATCTTGGCCTCATTTATAAGTGGCAGAGTTGGCTTCATTCTAGATCTTAATCTGTTTTTCCAGTCTTGGTGATCTTTATCTTTTTCTCGTGGTTTGCTCTGCTCCGCATTTTTTGGGTGGACTTTACCTAGGAAGATGCTTGTCCCAGTTGGAGAAATCCAGTAGGCAGGAACAGCATGTCTTTATCAGTAGCTTCATTTTTATTTCTAATTTTACTTTTACTTAGAACAAATGTTTCTTCTTTTGTCAACAAATGTTTTTTGAGTACCTGTGGTGGGGCAGAGATAAAGGTACTGAAAAGTTGTTTATAATATTTGTATGAGATAGGAACCAGATGTCCTCTCAGATTTCCTTCCAGTCTAGTCCTTTGGGTTGGTGGCTGTTCTGACTAGAAGAGTGAAAATTGAGGAATATGGTTTTACAGATGAGAAAACAGGCCTAGAGAGGTTTAGTGACTTATCTCAAGACAAAGAGCTGGCTATTTTCGGAGTCAACAGAGAAGCCAGTTTTCCAAGTTTTTGCTAAAATGTGTCCATGTTTATCATATGCCTGGTTTTTTGCTAAGCACTTTTACATAGATTTCTACTTTATCACAATAGCTCTATGTTTTACATGTTATTTATTGCCCATGCCCAATAACTAGATGAAAAGGATGGAATCTGGTTTTAGTAACATGTTTATATCTAAGTTTTCCTAAGTAATTTGTCTGTGGTATTGTTTATAAAAACCTTAGAAGAATTTGCATTATTTTGGATTTTAACACATTCATTATCTGATTTTCAAACAATTTAAAGGAAAATAATGTGTGAAAATAAAGTTAACATTGTGCGGAAGTAAAGTAACGTGTCTTACATGTTAGAAATGACATCCTGGGCGATGGAACTAGATCATGTTATAGTTCTGGTCAGTCTTTCCGTGAACACAAACCCAGAGGACTCCTTAGGGTTGAGCCTAAATATGAGTCCAACACAGTTCTGTTATAGTCCCACAAACTAGGAAAACCTGTTGCTACTGAATTAAAAGTCAGTTATTGGTTTGCATAAAATAAAAACCAAAAGTACCCCAAATCTATTCTTTCTCTTTTATGAATATCCCCTTGAATCTGCCCAGATGTAGGGCTTAATGACCAAACATTGAAAATCATATTGGTTTCTAAGTTTATGATTTCATAAAGTGCTCCAAAAAAAGATTATAAGAACAATCAAATCAGAAAGTTAAAATCCATTTTATGGAGTATATGCAAATTAAGTCTTCAGGATACTGGAACATACTTTTTATTTATAAAATTATTATCTTATGCCACAATTATGTACTGTGTTAATGTTCTTCAGGGTTTGGGAAAAAAACATATTTTAGTATGCCAGAGAATAAACAAATGTATTTTGAGAGATATGTATATAAACCTTTCTTCAGGATTGATTAAATAGTCTCTTTGATGGAGATAATACTCAACACGCTTTTCTATTAAGTTGTACAAGTCCTTGGT
Organism: Pteropus alecto; assembly: GCF_000325575.1. Lineage (NCBI taxonomy): Eukaryota > Metazoa > Chordata > Mammalia > Chiroptera > Pteropodidae > Pteropus > Pteropus alecto. The sequence continues at coordinate 33,948,601 of NW_006436298.1, read as the reverse complement.
ACACTCACTAAAGCCACACTAATTTTTTTTTTTTTTTTTAGATGAGGCAACCCTTGGTTGACCTCACAGATTGCAAGGACCTTTTCAATTTACAATCCCTTAGTTTTTACGCCTACAGAACCTGGTTTTCCTAGGTGGTCTCCCATCCAAGTACTAACCAGGCCCGATGCTGCTTAGCTTCTGAGATCAGACGGGATCGGGCATGTTCAGGGTAGCATGGCGGTAGACTAAATTATTTCTAATAACATAGATATGTGTATAAAATAACATATTTAGTATGCAGGTTGCACAGTGCTCTATTGGAATAAATCTGTGACTGAGTAGAATATATGTAGTTGGTTCTGGGGAGGACATTAAGATTAACTTAAATATTGATACTGAATGATTTCCTGAAGGGCATAATTCAGTAACTCTGACAGCTTTACCAAGGAAAAAGCAGAGGGCAGGACTGTTCTTTGTCCTTACCGTTCTAATTTAGCTCACCTTTGTAGCGTAAAAAAATATTTTTATGAAATTATGGATTATCTTAAATTATTAAACATTACTTCTACAAATTAACATGTTGTATCTTTCCTTGGAATAGAATTAAATAGGAATCTGTCACTTTTTAATATTACACAATTAATGCCTGAGAAATTAGAGGTGTTTATGATTTACATTTTATCTTAGTGTTCAGTTCATCCCTTAGGAATAAGTGATGTCTTGATGATTATTTCAAATCCCTACTGGATCATAAAACTTAGTCAAATCACTGATTTAAATAATGGGGGACAGAGTTTCCTTTCTCTGTGGGTTTTGAATTAGGGAAGAAGCTATGTGTAGGCAGAGAATTTAGGAAATTGGTAATTGGTGTCTTATCCCCTCTGAAAAAACAGAGCATATATAATTTAGCTAAATCCAAGGGGAAATTGACTTAAATGTTGCAATTTTTTATAAGTTTATTCCTCTTTCTTTCTAGAAGCACAGTTTACCATTTAAGAGCTATTTTACCAGTAAGTTTCTTTAATATCATGTAGCTTGAAAATTCCTTAAATTTGAAGTATTTATGCCATAATAAATTGTTTCTATGAGTTCTAAGCATGAATTTATCTAATGGTATCTATATTGTAGAAAAAGGCAATTCACACTTATTTCATGGATACTTCTCTACAAATTCTTAATTATTTGCCTAATTACTTTTCAAGTTCTATTTCTAGTTCTAATTTTCCCTAATCGTGCATGCTACATGTTAGAGCCAAGGGGGATGGGCCAGGTGGGGCCAGCTGTTGTTAACATCTGACATACTTTATTCATTTTCTCTTGTAAAGAAAACAAAAGGGAGAGAGAAAGGAATAGAATTTTATGAGTGATACTGGTAATGTGACATTGAAACAACCATTAGTGATAAGATAGTGCTTCTGCAATTCAAAGGCCTTTGGAGAGGTGGCACCTTACATTATGCTTTAACAAATATAAAAATATCAGTAAGGATTTAAAGTAATACATTTAATAGGCATGAATCATTTGAAGACAGTTTTCAAAGAACCATTCCACATGCTTAAATACAAGGAGTACCATTATAGAAAACCTGCTGAGGCACAGAAATGATGATTAAAAAAAAATACCTTTTTTTCCTAGAATAAAATGTCCTTTCTGTAATTCTTCTGACCTCTCTTTAAAGGGAAATTTCATATACAGGTTGGGAAAGCTTTGCTTTTCTACATTAGCTTCAACAATTGCTTCGATCATGCAGTAACAACTTTAAATATTTGTTCTCAGACTGTTTTATTGAGATAGTGATCTGTGTTTACTTGTTGAGCCGATTTATGATTATTGTTCTTTAGAATCTCTTAGATCATCGATATAGAATCTAAGTTAGTCTTTTAGAAGATCCAAAGACTCTACTCAGGGGCCTCAGATTGTCGCATTAGATTATGCCTTTTCTAAGTCTACGAATGTAGACTGGATGAATTCATCTGGATGATGGTCCAGATTTGCTATGCATAATGAGAATTTGAGAATTTTCCAAGTTTAACATAAAGAACAATAGTAGTACCTGTTACTCAGCTTTGTGGATGAAACAGTGTTTGCCTCTCTGCTGTCAGGGAAATTTGACATCTATAAAGCTCTTTTGGGAGCCTCGAGTTATTTCTGTAACTTTTTACCTTCATATCAAAGCAAGACATAGTCTGATATGTGTTTCATATATCTTTCTATATGTAGTAAAATATACTTAAATGGTATTAAATTCTCAGACATTGCCAACTTTCAGATAACAAATGACTGCTGGAATCTCACCAAACATATTACTCTGCTTTTACCTTATTTTAGTCATTTCATTTGTTCCAGAAATTCTAGAAGCAATTTGAAAATCATGTTCTTTCAGAATGATGGTTTGTCAGAATTTGTTATCAACATGGTATTCTGTCTTAATAAAAAGCTTGCTGATTTGATTTTGTACTTATGATGCTTTTTAACTGTCAAGCCCTGTTCTTCAATCATATCTTAGTATGTTTCCCATTGTTGTTTAATTTTTTTCTGAATACTCAACACCTAAGCCAGTTTTATGTTTGGTAACAAAAAATACCCCAGTTATGAAATTGTAAAAGTGGGATGAATCTTAGGAATAAACTAGTAGTTGTTACAGATTAAGTAACTTTTCAAGGTATGACGATATTGATCTCCAAAATGCTTATGACAATTTATGCTTTCACAAGTAAAGGAAGGGAGTACTTGTGCAAGAGCTTCTTTAAGACTCAGCAGTTTGCTAGGTACATACACACACACACACACACACACACACACACACACACACACACATATACATATTTTATAGAGGCTATTGTAGCCTCTATATGTCAAAGAGATATATGCAAGAATGTTAATTGCAATATTGTTTGTAATAAGTTTGACACCAATTAATAACGTAATTGATAAATAAGTCACTGCATATTAAAGATTAGGAAATGCTTAAATTAACGAAGATCTACAAGTATCAGTATGCCTACATCTCAGCAACATAATGTTGAATGAAAAGATAAAAGCAAATTGTAGAAGGATGTATACAACATACTATTCGTATAAAGAATAAAACCTGTAAAATGCTACTTATGTAGGATTGGTGGAATATTATTTAGCTTTACAAAAGGTTTATATAATGTGGAGAAATGTGTGTTATGTATAACAGGGTAGAATTTTGTCTATGATTATAGCTACAAGAAAGTGACTACATAATGTGTTTATTGTTGTATGTCCTTCTGTTTGTAATCTACTTGTCTTGTAGTTTTGCCAGCTTCTTTGGCACAGTGTCAAGGAGTTTTATGAATTTTGAAAAGCAGATATTAATTAGATTGTATTAGAATAATAAAGTTTCACTGAAGAAAGATTTCATTAAACTGTTTCTTGATTCATTTGATAAGGGATCAGGCATTTATTGAGTAGCTGTTGTATATCGAGTTCTAAACTAAAGGGATCAGACTTGATTTTCCTATTCCAACTAAATAAGAAAATAATTATAGCTGAAAACAATATCTTCGAATAAACATGAGAAGATTTATAACCTTATTAATAACGAAAGAACTCTAAATGAGAACACAGTGAGATCTTTTTTACCTTGAAGGTTGGTGAAAATAAGAAATGTGATAATTCCTGGTGGTGGAGAAAGGAAAATTCTCCTTAATGGCTGGTATCAATCAGTATAGTCTTTCTGGAAGGCAGTGTAGCAAAATCACTCAAAATTGAAGGGCACATATTCTTTGACCCAGGAGTTGTACTTCAAAGAATCATTGCAGATGTTTTCCAAAATATATGTACAAGGATATTTATAGAAGTATTGTAATAACAAAACAAAGTAAACAACAAAACTAGAGATAACTTAGATATCCATCAGTATGGGATTGGTTAGATAAATTTGTGTTTTCACATGATAGAATACTGTGCAGCTATTAAGTAATTGAGATAGACCTGTGTATGTTGATATGGGTCTTCAAGACACTGTAAGTGAAAAAAGAAAGCAGCAGAACAGTGTATCAGGTATATAGATTATAGATATGTATACACATAAACACACACACACATACACACACATATGTATATATACATATACACACACACATATATAAAATTAAAAAGAAGACAAACAAGTACATTTACTGTATACAAACATATGCATTAAATAGTTTTTGTAAGCAATTATAAGAAACTTTAAGAGTGATTATCTTTAGAAAATGAAAGCAAGGAGAAGATGCCTTTTACTTTTCAATTTGTACCTTTTAGTACCCTTTGTATTTTCTAAACTAATATATGTTTAACTAATATTTTTTAATGCCAATAGAGTGTATCTCAGATTTACTGTCTTCTCACCCTCCACCCTTATTCCTATTTTCATGATAAAATAACGCCAGCTACAATAAGGAAACAAGCAAAAATCAGCAAGTGACAGTGATTATATAAAACACAAAAACAATTATGTTTTCAGTGAGCATAGATGGTTACTGAAAAACACCCTTCAGAATAGGTCATTATTAATAGTTATTTATTATCTTGTTAGTTTAAAACATGATGTAAAGGTCAGGACAGTAATAGCTAAAGCCAATTGGTCATTAACTGTGGTAATCATTGACCTTAAAAAAGAGAATTGGTCTTCTAAATGATTTTCTGAAGTTGTGAATAACTGTATTTGAAGATTAGCAGTTATATTTTGATGGTAGCAAGCATGCCAAAAGACATTGGCCCCATTCATATGAAAATTTATGTTTTTAGTGTGTAATTTGCAATAGCATTCATCAAAATTATTCTTTCTAAGAGGAAAAAATTGATTGGTAGCAGTCACAGTGCCAAGGTTAGCATTAATGGTGCTGAAACATCTAAATTTCCTGGCTTTTAAACCTTTTAAAAACCTTTGAAGAGATTTATATGGCTTCTTGGATATGTAACAGTTCTTAAAAAAAATAATAAGGTCACTTTTTTCTGATATGCAAAATGTGTTTCCTAAATGTAGAAGAGAGTTGTTAGTTTTTTGTAACTATTTTTAAAATCTCTTCATTCATTGGGATTTATTTTGGGTAAAGGAAACTGGAATTAGTTTCCCTGCCCTATGTAATGTGGTGGCCTCCAGCCTGACTTCCTGCACTCATATATTGTTAGTAAAAAAAATGTCTGATTGTGGGCAGGTGATCTCTAATAGCATGTTCCATAAAATATGGGTCACATATATTTTGTTGTTCTGCACTGTTCCTCAGGGTATCTTGCTTAGAGTAGTGTATTATGACCTATGAGGCCAGAGTAGATTGCATTTCTGAATGAAATCTGAATGATGGCTGATTTAACATTTTTGTCAGATAATTCCAACAGCTGCAATATCTTGGTGTTAATGTCTCTTAATTGTTTTTCCTGAGAACCTGAGGACTACACGTGATGAATTCCCTGGATTGTTTTTTTTCCTCATTATTTCCCCAAATGGGTGTTGGAGAAGCCAACAACTTGAAAACATAAATGAGCACAAAGAAAAAAAAGAGCCTCAGGAAAACTTTGCTGTCCTGCTGTTTCTAGCCAAAGGATCAGTCTTTATATGTTTGAATACTCCATTCTATACTAGAACAGAAGTGTTAGCTTGAATGTTAATCCCTGTTATCTTGCAAATATGAATCATGTCACTTCCTAGCTTCGTGTAGATGAATGATAGAAATCTCTAGAAGCCATAAACACTCTGAAGATGTTTAGAAAGGAGTAAAAGTTAAATGCCGTGAGTAAAAATTAAAATACGTTCAAAACTTTTTAAAAATCAACTTTAGATGTCAGATGTTTAAATATATTAATGTTTAGGGCATATTATGTTAAAAGTTTCAAACCTGAGGTTAAAAGGAATCTGATATCACAGTAAACAAAGTTAACTATAACATCTTATATTTTTATGAGAATGACATTGTCTTATTTATGAGAAGGCCTTAATCCAATAGTCTTGTCTCCATTTTACAGAATAAAAATCTAAGGTATAGAAGATGAATTAATGTATCCAAAGTGGCCACAAAGTCTAGGGCAGAGCCAGAATTTGATACCTGGATTTTTTTATTTTACCATATATTTCGTACATTCACATCTCTGGGCCCTTGTACTTATTATTCTGTACTGGTCATTCCTCACCTCCATTCCTGGAATGATCTTTTAAAGGTCTTTTCTTGTGTAATTTTAAGGACCATTTTGTCCTCACACAAATACATAAAACTAATTGCTTTCTCTTCTGTGATCCCAAAGCAATTTTTATATAACTCTTTTAGCATTCATCTCATGTTCTTATGGGTATCTATATATATTACCTTCTACCACTACTGCACACACATACATACAACACAGGGCCTTTACATAGTTGGTGACAAACATTTGTGAATTGAATTAAAATTAAAATCTGACAACCAGTTAGATAATTTATTATTACCTCCTCTGAATATAATGAACTCTACAATGTTAGATAAATACAGATTGCCCAAGATTTCAAGAAACCAAGCCTTCTCAGTTAACTAAAGCAAAAACCTCATTGAACAAAGATATGTTTCTTTTAATGCTTCAGTGTTTTTTTCTTTATGAAATTTCGAAAACTAAGGTTTCACCCCAGATTAACATATAATCTCCTCTATCTTCTGCCAAATTGATTGATTTATTTGAAAGCAATTATATTGAGCTTTATTATATGAATTCTTGACATTCATTATCTCCTTTAATCTTCATAACTCAATGGGGGTAAGTACTATGGTAGCTCTGTTTAAAATGATAATATTGGAATTTGAGGATTAAATATGTAGCTGGTGTTTGGTGAATGGAGTGATTCAAATCCAGTCCTTGTGACTTCAGATCCAAGACTTAACCATCTAAAATTGTAGAAATTCCTGTCCACCAATTTCTTTTTTATATACATGCTTGTAACATAGTGTTTGCCAGTTTCTGATGTATATATTTTGAAAGCATGAGGAAGAGAGAGAGATTTGTGGTAGGAAGAGTAAGGAAAAGTGCAAGTTATATGGCATCTCTTCCTTGTTCAACCCCTTGTACTTGGTTTTAATTCCTATGGTTAGAGGGAGAGGGCCAGAAACTGAAGAAACTGGGTATATATATAAGAGACAGACATTGTGATATGGTGGATCTTAAGGCTTTGGCGGTTTAGGTGATGAGGTTTGGTGCAAAGTCAGGGAGGAGGCTATTGGTTGCACTCCTGCAGTTCTCTGGCCGGAAGCTATGGGAACTGTAGGATCTCACACTGTGACACCGGAGTGGCCATGAGAGGCAAGAAAAGCCTTAAGTTCCACTGAGTGGTTCAGCTGCAACAGACATGGATGGAGACAACAGGAACCAGAGCAGGAGGGACAGAACAAGTCAGCACCTTGTGGGGACCGCCGCTAACAGATAGGCATTTAGGCACCTCAGAAATGACTATGGAGAATTTTTAGAGATGCTAATTTCCATTGGTCAAGCTAGTGGGGAATTTTACTATCTAATTAGGTCATTAAAAGCAATTTGTGACCCTATTTTATAATCCCATGCAAGTGAGGTCTGGGATATATTTGATTTACACAGTCTTAAGACAAAATACAAAGAGAAGCTGTGCAATACAAACACATTATCACCATGTTGCTGAAGCAATTGGCTTTGAGAATTCCCTCCACTAAAAATCTCATATTTGTGTACATTTAAAGTACTTTTTAATACTGAGTTCTGTTTGTCTTGTTTGGTAACCCAGTTATAAGTTTGAACAGTGAATTGATTTTTAAAATTTTCTGATTTGTATTTTGGTTCTAAAATAGTGAATTGATTCTATATAGTATTCTTCCCTTTCCTTAATAACTCTTAATTTTACATTTTTTTTTCAGTATATAGGAAAATACATAAGCAGATTTTTAAAAACTTGTTTTTGGCCATCCCAAGCAAAGTATACTCAGATGTATTGTATATTGTTTTATAATTCATCTTCTTATTGTCTGGTTTATAGAAGTTATTTTGGAAGAATAAAGGCCAGGTAGAACTATGGTATTAATTTATATTTAATATTTTATATGTTAAACTAATTTATATTATTTTTCCTCCTTCCTTCCTTCCTTCCTTCCTTCCTTCCCCTTCCTTCCCCTCCCTCGCTCCCTCCTCCCTCCCTTCCTTCCTTCCTTCTTTCTTTCCATCTTTCCTTCCTTCCTTCCTTCCTTCCTTCCTTCCTTCCTTCCTTCTATTTATTCATGGAGTCAATAAATGTTTATTGAGCACCTACTATCTTTCGGGTCCAGTGCTACTGGTACTTGGACTTGGGGAGAGTATTATGAAAATATGTAAAAACCTCCTTTGACCCCTGGAGAGCTGAATCCGTGTCTTGATATTTGTTGTATGACAGGAGCTCTGCCCTTTCTGAGCTTCTAATCTAAAAAAATAAAGTGAAACATTTATACAATATACCTTTTTTATCCTCTGCCAAAATTAACAAAGAAAATGGCTTCTTTACATTTGTGTTACTTAGCATGGCTTCCTTTGTGAAGGTTAAGTGTGCAGACCAAACAGACTAGGTCAGACTTACCATCTTACTTCCAATTATTGTGGGAACTTTATTAAAAGAGGTGGGATTTTATAAGGTGTTTGAAATGTAAGAAAGAACATTTAGTGAGCTGTGGATATATTTGTCTGACATGATGAAATATGTATAACCTAATTTTAGGTTTTGTTTTTTAATGATAGGTTTTCTTGTTTAAATAATGTTAAACATGAATATGTAAGAAATGTTCTATATTCATACATTAAGATGTTTGTACTCTTTTTTTTTAAGCAAGTGATTATTGTCTTTCATTTATGATTAAAACACAGATTGTTGGGGCTTTATACCTTGATAGATATTATTCATCTTGGGAAGCATTTTCTCCTGTTAAAATATTAAAGCCTAATCTGAAATATTTTCACAAACACAAGTGACTTTTTGAAGGTTGTGTTCTTGCTTCTGTGCATTTTCTTTTTGCATATTATATATCAACTTCCCAGGGAGGGGTGTATTCTTTATAGTTATAGAATATTATACATTTAAATCAAACATACTGATATATTCTTGAGTGAAACAGCTTAGTGAAAACTGTCTTTATAATCACAGATAAGAAACCTTACGATTTTACTTATTACCTAAGACATTGTATATTTAGGAGCAGTACAATGCCTAATTTTGGGTGTATACCTTTTTTTTTTGGCGCTTTCCAAAGGCTTTAACAACAGTAGGGATGTGCTGTCATATCCAGGTGCTGTTGGAGTAAAATAATTTGTCAAATTAGTACATTAAAAATAGAATCAACATACCCAGACAAAGTAAAGTTATTTGTATTATTTCCTCTTATTACCTAACATTTTAAATCTATTACAAAATACCAGTAACCTGTTGTGTACAGTTAAACTTGTTACTGATATTTTACCAATTGAAAGTCTTATTTAACTTGCACTTTCCCCCTCTGATATATAACTTTTAGCGTGGTGAACAAGTGTAGAGTGGAAGAGTTTATGTATTGTCATTTCTATTTCTAATGGCTTGGTGGTGGGCAGGTAGGATATATCACAACAGAGATTTTCATTAAATGCTGACTTATATTCTATCAAGTATAATTATAGGAATAAAAGTTAGCTTTGTACAACAATATTCAAAATGCCAGCTCCAAGGAATCAGGGAGAGGAAGTATGTACTAACTTTTATTGAGCACTTTGTATGGTATGTGCCCAGCATATGGGTATTCTCTTGGATTGCTCACAAGAACTCCATTAGATTTGTATCTCATTTTTATACTTTTGGATAATAAGCTAGTAAGAAGTGGAGCTGGACTGCAACTCAGGCAGCCTGACTCCAGTAATTTCATAGAGTCATAATGTTACTTTTATTTTTGAAGTTAAAAAAAGGTTTAATAACGGTGATTTGAAATTAGTAAAATGATTATATTAAAAAATGCTTTCATTCCATATTATGACCAGCCAGTTGGGAAAAGGTATGACAGTGGGCATAAAAGATTCAGAAGAAACATGAAGAAAAGGAAAGGAAAGAATCAGAGAAAGGAGATAAGGTAACAGATGGAAATACAAGAAAGGAGAGATGACCACAAATGGCATGGAGAGGAAGGACTATTCAGCAGAGGTTCAGGAAGGAAGCAGAGAATGACAAGTTATGTAGGTAAGGAAAGAACCATAGACAGTCTTTATCATGTCTGGCTTTCCGCTTGCTTTGTGAATTTCAACATGCTTTTTGAAATACTAACTAGCTCTTCTGTTATTCAGAATTCTTCTCTGTTCTTTGTGTGTGAGCCTTTTGGGACTTTTAAGTTCATTTCATCTTTTATGATGAAACTTCATTCAAAGTTAGACGATTCAGAATTCAAGTTGTGTATACTACTTCTCTTTTTTCCTATTTTCTTACAAAACACATAATAAATCTACACAATCAAATTTTGGTAAGTGATTTGTCTGGTGGATTTAATTTAGCTTTTAATCATACTCCTATGAATTTCTCTTTATACTCTTTGAATCGAATCCTCAAACCTACCATATCTGTTAGTTTAAAGGTTTTATTTAGAAAAGAAATAAAAGTTTGACAGCATGGACACGACTTTATATTTTCTGAGAATTAAGACTTTTTTTTCCTGTGATATGACCAAAGAAATGATTGCATGTTTATAAAGCAGCTACTTCATTATCAATTTTGTTTACTTATTGCTTAATTGATCTCAAATTGAGTGCTCACATAGATTATTCGGTTGTATTTTAAGTACATTATTGAGTATGTTGTAATGAAAAGAGTACTGGGATCACATGTAACCTTGGGCTGGTTTCTTTAACTTCTGTTTTTTCATTTGTAAAATAGAGATTGCACCTATTTACCTAACTGAGTAAGTGGATAAACGCATATGTGTAGTAGAAAATGCTCTGTAAATATTATTGTTAAATATACCCGTGGTTGTTACATTAGTAGATTACTTTTTAGATTACCTTTCATTAATTAAAGGATGAGCAGATGCAGAATAGACTACTATTTCTGTTTCATTTAGATTACCCACATATTGAATTTCAATAAACTAAAGCAGTATTAGTCAAAGACACTTGGTCAGCAAATTGAAGGAAAGTGGTTGAGTCACACCTAACTTATCATAGATCTTTTTAATAGGGACAAATATCAGTACCATTAGTTCTGGACCAATGTCTTTTCCTTTCACAATACTTTAATGCATAACTTATAAATCTCTTTTTATCAGCCAATCTGACTTTTCCAAACCCAGGCTAACATTAAGCAAGATAGAATGACCAAAAATCAGGGAAGGTCAAATAAGCAATCAAATGATCAGATTCTCATTGGACACTAATGGAATTTTAGACTTTTAGAAAATGATTAGTTATGAATTTTAATGCCCTTGTTGACAAAGGGTCAGTTTTGTAAAATTGTGGTAAATTTTTAATGAGATTTAAAAATTACTTTGTTGGATTATTATCTCCATAAAAATTACACATAGTTTATTTTTCATATTAAATCTCACATGAATATATTTTGCTGAAACGATAATAGTATTATGGCTATGATTTTTAAAAGAGCCTTATCTTTTAGGGATATATGAAATATTTACTGTTAAATGTGACATTTTAGAAGCAGATGGGGCTACTGATGAAACAAAGTTTTCTGTTAGTGATTATTGAAGCTAGATGATTGGTTAATGGAAGTTTATTTTACTGTTTTGCTTATTTTTGTATACTTTTAAAATTTTTCATAATAAAAATGAAAAAATAAATTTCACTGCTTTGTGTTTCTGATTTACTTAATGAAATAATTATATCATGCTAATTTAAAGTCAAAGTTATATTAGTGAATATGAATTTTTAAATAATTGTCTTATAGTATATAAAAGCAATACTTATAGCATGCTACTAAAATGATATCAGATATGCAATTAAGACTTAGTTCAAAATATTTGGGAAAAATTTGATTCTTAATAATTGAGTATAATTTTTACTCATATTTTTTGCTCTTTTCCATATTAACTGTAATTATGACATATATAGATGGTAATAATTCACTGACTACTGCAAATGACTATTAATATAGTGATCATTCTTGTAATAAGTGTTTGTTTAGCATTTGCTCTTTTTATAAGATTGTAAGTTTCATCAGGGCAATTTGTATGTCTTAATAATTGTATGTAGCACAGTACTTGGCACATGGCATGTGCTCAATAAATATAGTTGTCTGACCATGGTTTAAAAGAAAACTATGTTAACATAATCTTCTTTTAGATTTCTTTTTAAAATTTACTATAGCTATAAAGTTTTATTAAATGAATAGCACAGTGTTGAAGGTCTTACCAAAATGATTCATAAAGTAAATTCGTATCATGTGTTTTGTCTCCATATTTAGCTGTTTCCTTTTATGTGACAAATGCTAATTTGTTTTGTGTTTTTGTAATATCGTTCCAAAGGAGAAGGCTCTTTAGTGCATTAATTGTAAGTGTACATACTATATCCTGTGAAAGACATAATACTGAAAAGGAATGTGAAAATGAAAAAGAAAGAATTTTTACATAGCTTTTGATGCGTTGAATAAACAAATGGATAAATTTTGTGTTTCACTTTTAAAGCTCCTATAACTATAATTGTATGTTTACTGGGTAGTTAACTAAAATTCCTTCCACTTGGGATTTTTATTGTCATAGTACTTTATGTACTCTTTGTCAGCTGTCAGATGTAGGTGCTTACTGACTGGCATGAGGCTAGGACTAACTGAGGCACCCCTTGGTGTGGTATAGTACTGTCTCCTAGGGGGTGTGAACCTTGCTGCGGCCATAGCCTCCTGGCCAGCCTCTCCGAGGCCAGAATAGTCCTTTAGCTAGTCCTGTGTATACCTGTTGGACTTTGAAGTACAATTTTTCCTTCATTACCCTTTCCTTAGCCTTTAATGAATGTATCAATTATAGACTTACAGTGTATTTGAACCCAAGGGACCTAAAAGTAATCAAAGGTTAGTTTTTTAAGCCCTACATTCTTCATATTACCGATAAAATAGAGTCACTTAATATGAAGTCATAACCATTCTGCCTGGCTTTCAAGCCTCTGTAATTTGTTTCCTCTTCAACCTTGGTTTCAGATCTAGTCAGAAGGCCTTGGGAAACTGAACTGAATTAAACTAGGTTGCGGTGTACAGACTAAAATATCCCCCGGGATCTCACTGGTAGTTGTGGGAGGCTATCTCAACCTATAGCCTCTGCTCTTAGAGGCAGGGACTGTACCTTATATTCATACTGCATTAATATTTAACATGAGGTGTTGTACATATTGTAGGTACTCAAATATTTGTTGAATTACAGGGACTTAAGGGACTAAGCAACCCTGAGTGAAACAAGCCCTTATTAGCCACGCTATAAATGTGCCTTTTTTATTTTTAAAGATATTGCTGATTCAGTGGACTGGGGTAGCCATTCACTATCAGAGTCACTTCTCTTCTGCTTTCCTAAACCAATAACCCATTCATTTGGTTAACACCTGCTACATGACAGAGGGGATAGTAGACAGCTAAACTCCATTCCAACTGAACTTTGCCCAGAATCCATATGGCTCTTCTTGTTTGGTGAATCTTGCTGAAGTGAAATACACGGCAGTGTTTTTGCTGTTTGATTATAAAGCTCAGTTAGAACCTCAGCAGATTGCTTTATGCTGGCTTTATTTTGCGTTCAGAAGGTGAGGATGATCCGCAGACCCACTAGCTACTCTGGCTGCAAGACCTGAAAAAAGTAATCAGAAGTTCATATGCCTCCTGGAAAATTCCCTAGGAAGTTGACTCGCTATGCCCTTGATCCCTGTTGTTCTTTTTCCTTGGTGGAAAGAAGGCCTTGAATTGGTCTGAGGTCCTGAGCGAGATTAGGAAGTCACCCTGCTAATTTTCTTATACTATTTTTACAGTTAACTCCAGAATCAAAGTGCTACTTTCACCTTTTTTGAAAATCCTGTCCTTAACATCATCAAACCATTTATCTTGTTTTTAGCCACTGCTTTTTTGTGCCACTTGGCACCAATAAGATCAACATTTTAAATTTTCTTGGCTTTAAAAAGAATTTGTTTTTCAATATTGAACTAATAATTTATTAACATGCATCAAGACAATATTCATTCATTTTTATTTTTGGAGCTCCTGTTGTGTGCCTGTGCCAGGCACTGGAAATAAAGTAGTGAATGAGATAGATGGGGAGACCATCACATAGTTAATAAGGAGAGAAGATGTTGGGATCAAATGAGGTGAAAGGAGTAGAGAACAGTCAGATCATGCAGAGCCTTGTAAGTTATAGAAGTTTAGATTTTATTCTTGGAGTGATTGGTATCATTGGGAGATTTTTAATAGCAGGCAGATATGATCCGATTTGTGCTTTTTGAAATAGCACTGTGGCTTGATGGGCGGAGAATAGATTTGTGGGGTCAAGAGTGTCAGAAAGAGGTCCAGTGTGCCAGCTATTGAAGATGTCCATGAAAAGGATGCCATATGGTGGCAGACCATGGTGGTCTATGGTGGCAGTACAGATAGCAAAGAGATAACCCCAACGTATACTCAAAGCCATCTTCAGTACTAATATTTGGAGGGTCTAGTTAGTCATGATGGTTAGATTTAGTCAAGGGACTGTTTCCTGATCGATTCCATGTGAACCATTAATATAACTTATTAAAAGTATAACTTATGGGTCCTGAATTAGTAGGTTTGGGTGAAGTTTGGAGAAAACTTAAAAAAAAGTTTTCCGAGCAAGTTCAAGAAATACTTTATATTATTTAGCATGCTCATGTAGGATCACACAGAATAATTTTCTAATAGAGCACTATAAAATGTCCAAGGATTGTTCTACCAATTAAGGCTTCAAATTCTTTTCCTCCCAGGTATGTTAGCAATCATTCCCAAAAGTTAATCTTTCAGTGCAGATTACAAAACCCTTTCATTGAATCAGTCTTATTCTGATAAAGATAGATCTCTCCTACCATGTTCCAAGAAACTTTGTCTTAAAATAAGAACAAATTGCATCTCTTTATTTAGAATCCTGAAATTTATGTAAAAGCTTCTCCCATCCTTATTTTTTTCTTCTTTAATTTTAATCTTTTCTAGATAAAAATGCTTTCTTGGATTATCAGCTTTTACTTCTGTGGTTTCATAATTTACTACTATTAATCCAGCTTCTTCAACATCTTTGAATCAGGTTACCACAGCCCTCTTGTATGCTTCCCTCTTTTGTGATGGTTCTCAGGATTTACAAGACAATCACAGCACTGGCACCAAACCCTTTCTATCTTCAGCAGATGAAAAAAGTAATCAAGGGTAGCGCTTCTCTTAGAAAATTATTTATAGAGTAGACCCATTTTGCCTTGATCTCTGCCACTGTACTTCTCTGGGACAGAAGGGAGGGCCTCGATTTTTCATTTGCATTTAAGTGAGACTAGCACCATGAAATGAATTACAATCTAATTCGTATAAGGTAAAGAGCATGGGTTTCAGAACATAAAAGACCAAAGTTTAAAGCCCCACTTTGCCACTCGCTAGTGTTTTGATTTGGGCAAGTCATTTTCTAATAGGCTGTTAGTCACCTGTTAAATGGGGATAATAATGCCTCTCAAGGCTGTTATGACTTAGCTTGGCACACATTAGGGCCTTAGTAAATATACACATTTTTATTACCTAGGTGTTTTTATTATCTACTCTCTCTTGAAAATTTTGGCTACTAGTACCCCAAAATTCGACAGAGCGTGAGCTATGTCCAGAGACTGAATCTTCAGATTCAGCAGTGCCACAATTCAGAATCACACTTATAATCAGTAACTCTCCAAGCAAAATTAATGACCCTGTCCTGCTTGCATTTTGCTCTTTCTTTTTCTTCTAGCCAAGACTATTTTAGTCATATATGGCCATTTCCACCACAGGGGCTATTACTTTTGCCCCTTATTTTAGCATTTTCTAGGCCCATTATTTCTACCTCCTGAAGAGATTTCTCTCTTGTCTGTATGTTTGATTGCATAAGAAATCACTCTCAAAAGATCTCTGATGGAATGTAGCTCTCAAGAACTTGTAAGAACCAGCATCCTCTTCTTTTTCTCCTTTGTCCTTTGCATTTCTGGTTTTCATTTCCTTCTGGTTTAGCAACTAGAGAAGGCCCCCTTAAGATTCACAAACTGAAGCTCTACTAGAATTGTGTGTGTTTATATTATTCAGACTTTTCATGGTTCTCTTGACTACGAAGGTACAACAGACGTTCCTTACCACCAATGCTTTTCCTCATTGTAACATAAATGCACCTGTACCCTTTTCATGTGGATATTAAAGTGTAGCTTGTCTTTTAGAATGCCAGCTTAAGGAGGTGGTCATTCTCTACTTCTGCAATTTGAAGAATAACACGTGAATCTGAGGTTCATCTTCCTCTTTCTATCACAGCCTTGACTAAAAGATCCAAATCTGCTTTGCAAGCTGATCTCTATCTCCCTTTATCTTCTGATACTTCTCTCCAAGTCCTGAGCCACACTTTTATTTACATACTGATTTTTATCTACTGCCTGGTTTTCCTAGTCACTTGATTATGATCCTTCAAGTCAAACCATTCCAGGTTGGAGCTTTAAATTCCTCCATAGTACGTAGTCTTCATACAACAAATGGTCCTGGGACAGCACCTTTCTCCACTGGATATGCAAAAAAATGAAACTTTCACCTTACTTCACATTATTCACAAAAATTAATACCAAGAGCACCACAGACCTAAATGTTGGCACTAAGACCACCATTAAGAAAATGAAAAGACAAGGTACAGAATGGAAGATAATATTTGTAAAACAAATATCTGCTAAAGGAGTTATATCCAAAGTATATAAATAACTCTTACAACTTAATAAGATAAACAACCTAACAAAAAAAATGTGTAAAAAATTAAACTTACATTTCTCACATGACTCAGCAATTTCACTCCTACTTATCCAAGAGAAATGAAAATATATATCTATATAAATACTTATATGAGAATGATTACAGCAGCATTATTTATTAAAGACTCAAACTGGAAACAATTCAAGTGTTTATCAACAGGTGAATAAACAAAATGTAGTATAGCCATACAATAGAATTCTACTTGGCATTGTAATGAACCAACTATTGATACGTGTGACAGCACAGATGAACCTCAAAAACATTATTCTAGTGAAAGAAGCTAAACACAAAAGACTACTTATAGTACAATTCTGTTTATATGAAGTTTCTAGAAAGGGCAAAACTATAGAGATAGAAAGCAAGTCAATGGTTGTCTAGGGGTGGGAGCTGGGATTGACTGCATATGGCCATAAAGGATAAAGGAAATTTGGGGGATGTTGCAATGGAAGTGTTCTAAAACTGCATTGTGGCGAAGATTACACAACTGTATAGGTTTACTAAAACTGAATGAACTCTTACCTTTAAAATGGGTGAATTTTATGGTATATAAATTATATCCAATAAAGATGTTTAAAAAATTCTCCATAGTGCTTTGTTTGTGACATAGCTGTCCCATTTTCGCTTCATCTTATCACAAGACGATGCCTTAGTCCTTTGTCTTTTCACCAGTATTTCTCAAGCTTTAAGGTGCATAGGAATTACCTGGGAATCTTGTTAAAATGCATATTAGAATTCAGTAGGTCTGTGGTGGGTTCTGAGATTTTGCAGTTTTTACAAGCTCAAGTTGACACCAATGCTGCTGGTCTGAGGACCCCACTTTGTGTGAAAGGCCTTAGAACTTGTTCATTACCCGGGCTGCACATTAGAATCGCCTTGGGGTGCTTTTAAAATAAAATTGATGCAGATCTAAACCCAGAAATTAAATCAAAAAGCTCCTCAGGTGATTCTGATATGCAGTCAGGCTGAGAACCTTAACAAAATGGGGTTCTTTTTTATCATAATGTTAAAAAATAATAATAAACTTTCACCTATGTTTCCCTCACTCCCGTCCTGCAGTTTAGCCCATAGAGCCCCCAAATTATGATGAGAATCTCTTGGAGTAACCAGGAGAGTAAACTAACATGCTTTAACTACACATTTTAAAAATAACGAAATATAACATTTTATATGATTTCTATCCTTGGAAATGGAGCTGAAACCCACCCACATATTCAAGGCCCTTTTATTAGTCTCCAAAAATGCACCCAAGCCAGCTGAGAGTGTTTCTGTACCCCAAGGACTTACTCTGGTCCTGCTTGACTCATAGAACTCTGTTGATGCTGGAGGCTTCTTTGTACTCTCTTACTCTGATTGCTAGAGCGAAAAGGAAAGAGCCACCAAGCAAATTTTTAATACCCCTTTTTCTTCTCTCTGAAAGCTCTAACACCTTGGACCTGAGCTTTTTATGTGTCCTTAATCCTTAGCTGAGTTCCATGAAGATGGATATATGACAAACTCAATGTTTGAAAGGCTTAAGTGAGATTGGGCAGGATATTTCACCAACTGAGCATCTTTATTTAACTTCTATTACTCTCTCAACCCCCTTTTTAAAAGAGACTTGTTTTCATTGAAGCTTTAGGCGATTTTAGTGTCTTAAATATTCTTTGTTAACATAACGTTTTTAGAAAGATGAGTGTTAGAAAGGCCCATATTTTATTTATCAATGGCACCCTTAGTCTTAATATGCAGAAGCATACTTTCCTTTTGAGGGCAGAATTAATCTTTTATCAGATGTACTATGGATACTGTTGGTTTCATTATTTTAGGAAAATGCTCTTGTGTTGTTTTAGAATTAATGCTGTCCACATACTTTTATATTCCAATATCTATTCAGAATAGATAAGATACAAAGTAAGAGTCACCGATATTAAAGCTAATGCAAAGGAGATGTAAGTCACTGCTGTTTGAAAAACTAACATAAGTGTTTAACTTGTTAATTTCATTTTAACTGTGAAGAAAATGAATCTGAAATTAAGCCTATGATAGAGAATGTTTGGACCTTCTTTTATAAGCTACAACTTTGTGGAACAGTGAAGAAAACGTTAGCACAATTATAAGAAGAAAATTTAATACATGGAAATTTTTTGGAGGTGTGGGAAGACAAAAAACGAATTTCATTCTGCCCTCTGTTTAAACAAACCAGGGCCAGGTAGAAATGCCAAAAGCTGTCAGTGTAACTTCTTTGCAGCACTGGGGCCTTAAGCTTTCACATGCCTAAGAGTCACTAATGGCTTGTTAAAAATACAGATTCTCGGGCCTCACTCCTTTTGGCTTTGAGTTTTTAATAAATTCCTCAGGGGATTCTAATATGTATTACATTAATTAGGGTTATCCAGAGAAACAGAATTAGTAGTGTAAAGAGATTAAGGAAGTAGCTCATGCTGTTATGAAGGCTGAAAAAGCCCCAAATCTGCAGTTGGTAATCTGGAGACACAAGAAAGCTGATGATATAGTTCTAGTCTGATTCCAAAGACCTAAAAGCCAAGAGATCTGATAGTGTAAGTTCCAGTCTGAATTTGTGTCTGAAGGTAGGAGACCAGTGTCCCAGCTTGAAGGTAGTCAGGGATAGAGAGAAGGGAAGGCAAGGGAAGGAAAAAGAAGGGAAGGGAAGAAATCCTTTCTTACTCAGCCTTTTTGTTCCATTCAGACCTGTAGTGGGTTGGATAAGACCCCCGTTCACATTGGGGAGAGCAGTCTGTTTTAGTTTACCATTTCAAATGTTAATTATATCAAGAAACACCCTCACAAACACACCCCTAATGATGTTTAGCTAAATATGTGGGCACCTCATGATGTAGTCAACTTAACACTTAAAATTAACCATCATACCATCCAAGTCCAGAGAATTCGAAGGAGTGAAGGGCAAAACCAGATTTCTTGAAGGGAGAAACCTTATAAAGAGACCATTGTTGTACTTTAGGAACCAATTATATAATTTCAATTACAAAAAATGTCCAGACTAGGCAAATCCATAGAAACAAAGTTGCCAGGGAGTTGGGGTGGGGGGTAGAAGAGGGGAGTGACGCTAATGGGTGTGAGGTTTCTTTTTGTGGTGATGAACATGTTCTGAAATTAGACGTTGGTTATGGTCCCACAACCTTGTGAATATACCCAAACTACTGAACTGAACCCTTTGAAAAGGTGAATTTTATAGTCTGTGAATTATATGTCAATAAAAAATACATATATTGAGAGAGATGAAGAAGTGGAGGTAGGTAGTGTTGACATCTTTAAGGTGTTTTCTCAATGATGTAGAAAAACATGGGATGATAGAAAGGACGTGGGGTCAAGGGAGAATTTTTTTTTTAAACCACGGAGATATTGCAACATGTTTGTATACCGATTCAAATGATCTGATGGAAAGGGAAATATTAATGATGCAAGTCGGGCAGAGGGAATTTGAGGAGCCAAATCTTTAATTCACTGGAATGCCAACTTGATTAACTTTATGTCTCTTCCCTAGGTGACAGATCAGTCAGTGAAAGCATTTGCTGAGCACTGTCCTGAACTTCAGTACGTTGGCTTCATGGGTTGTTCAGTTACTTCTAAAGGAGTCATTCACCTAACCAAGGTAGGTACCATGACTACTTTTCCTTAGTGTTTCCTGTTATCGTTCATATCAGTGTCCTAGCATTGTTAAACATACTTGAATGAGGAATAGAAGTGAACTAGTGTTTGATAAAATTAAAATCAGTTTAAGGCAACAATAATACCAAACCTATCCTTTCTGAAATGGTCACTCATTTAAACAAGAAGCTTACTTTATTTTTGCGTTTACATTGCTAATGACTATGAAATATATGTATTAAAGAAACTGATGTATGTGACAAGAATTATTTCAATGTTAACCTAATGTATTGAATTTAGAAGGCTTGTTTAAATTTTCTAAAATATTTATTTTGAGACTGGAGTATAATGGGAAAACTAACTAATCGGAATTGGACCCTTATCGGGGTTCTTCTGGGAAATCGAAAGCCCCACCCTCTTCTGCAACTCCATGCTTTCCCAGTTTAGAAATCAATTCTTTCGCTGGGTTGAAGACACCATTGGTCGGCTGGTCACAGACGTAGCAGCGCGGGGTGGTGCGGAAATGCTGCAGTGCACAGTTCTCGCAGAAATAATGCCTGCACTTGGTGACAACAGGGTTTTGGAAGGTCTGGCGACAGATCAAACACTTGAATGGTATTTTCTCATCATCGCTTCCTACTTCATAGTTTTCATCCTCATAGACACCATAACGACCCTCGTCAAGCTCACGTTCGATCTGCCACCCGTGCTTGTAATCTGAACGGTCATGGAGGAATTTGCAGCTGTCTCCGAAGCCGCAAAAGCCAGTCTCCTTGTAGTCCTTACAAATATCGGGCTGGTAATCCCAGCGCACAGTGGCTCGGAGATGCTCGGGCGCTCGGATGGGGCCCTTCCGCACCATCCCGGAGGAAGCGTTGCCCATAGACGTGTCCTTGGGCTTCATGTATTTCTGATAGTTGTTGATTCCCCGGTAGATCTTGTCATCCTCCTTGCCCCTCAGCATCTCCTGGATTTTCTGGCTGCGTTCAAAGATGGCTTGTGCGGCACGCTCCTTCTCTGTGTCTAGCTGGTAGACGGCAGTCGCCCCCATATCCTCTGGCCCCACAGGTTTCGCGGAGCGGGTGGATTTGTAGACCACGCCGAGACTCTCAGACTCCGTCTCCTGCCCCGTTCCCTGCCCCTCATCACTGCTCACGTCCCCGCAAGCCGCCTTGCGTCCGCCGCGGCTGCGGGTCTTGCGTGTCATCGGATTGTGGGGCGCCCGTTTCTTTTCCGGGCGAACCACAGTGCTGCCTTCGTCGCTGCTGCTGCTGCTGTCCCCGGGCTTTTGGTCGCAGACCGGGTGCCTCCTGTGGCCTGCAGTCCCTTTTCTCCCAGTTTTTTTGAATAGGATGGAGCGTACCTGTTCTGGCACCTTTCCTAGAGAAAGTTGCTCTGCCATTTTCCAGTCCTGAGCGCCGGAAACGGCCGCGGGGTTCTGGCCCAGAAGGGTTTTTTTTTTTTTTTTTCCTAGGCGCGGCAACCCTTGGTTGCCCTCACAGATTGCAAGGACCTCCTCAGTTTACAATCCCTTATTTTTCATTTTTTACTCCTACAGCACCTGGTCTTCCTAGGTGGTCTCCCATCCAAGTACTAACCAGGCCGGACCCTGCTTAGCTTCCGAGATCAGAGGATATCGAGCTTGTTCAGGGTGGTATGGCGGTGGCCAGAAGGCTTTTTGTTTGGCGTTTTAATGGCTCACATATCATTAGTTCCTCTGAACATTTGGCTTTTAAGAAGGGAATGTGGTCAGTGTATATGATTAAGCTAAATATGTAAGGTGAAAAGAGAGGCGAATATATATATGTATATATAATTAACCTTATACCCTTCATATATACCAAATATATGAAATCTCTTATTTTAGCAATGATGAAAATGCTAGTTCCTTTGTAATCTCTCACTTACGTGCCACCTCTACTGCTTTCCAGAGCTGTAAAATAATTAGGAGTTAATTCTTACATACATGTAATGAAAAACTGGCTACTATAAAATTTACTTGTGTGTTATCTAAAATTTTTCACTGTATAGATTTTAACTGTATTATATAGTACTTAAGTGAATGGATGTGAGTCTTGCCTTTCACTCAGTAGTTGAGTAACCTATTCATTTAACCTCCCTTCAGTTAATTACTATTAGAAACTGCCCTGCTAGCAGCACAGTGCTGAAACAAAGCAGGTATGATTCAGGTCTGTTTGGGCTTGGTCTCTTCAGGTCTCTTTAAGTTTACAGTTTAGTGGGAAATAATTTTTTTTTTTCCTCCCTAGGAAAAGAAGAAATGTTTTTGAGTTACCTAAAACTATGGTAATAAGGCACAGTAGATAGGCGCCTGGGCTTTGTTGTCAGCTAGGCTTTCGATCTTGTCTCTGCCACTTGTTAGCTAAGCAGGCAAATTAATATTCAGGGTATTAATTGAAGTAATATATGCAAAGTGCTTGCCTTAGTATCGAGATTGGTAAGTAAATGTTAGTTACTAATATTAAAATAGATGCTATAATATCTGAATTGCTGGAAAACCAGAGTAAACTTTGAGAAAAAAATTTTAAATCACTGTTCTAGTGTATCTAAAAGAGAGCCTGTGATTGTCTTGTGTTTTAAATGATGGATCAGCTTTAATTGTATTTTGAGGATCAGAACCTAAAGCCAGTGGAGAGGATAGGTACCTTATTCTCAATTATTGCTCTAGCAGAACATCTTAGTGTAGCTGAGACTGTATATAACCATAATATTTTATTCATTTCCTATAACCTTGCCCTGAACATCTTGGTAGGTGAATGTTTTTCTAGTCACATCTAATGCTGTTTATAGTGTAGAGTAGAAATGCCTTTGGATGAACAGATTGTGCCCAAAAAGTGTTATAATGACTATATGTAGGATTTTTACAGTCATTCGAAATTGCACTCAATAAAGACAAATCAAGACTTATTGGATCAGTAAGTGCTTCCTTGAGCATTTTGAGATGGCCAAAAATTATGGTACATTTATACTTAAAAGATCGGAATTATTCTCTCTGACAAAGTAGCAGCTAAGCTAATGTCTGCATTGGAAGACTCAGTTTGCTGAGAAGGTTCTTAAGATTATAGTCCAGGATTGGTGGTTTGTCCTGTTAGCAATCAGAATCTACTGGATTCATATCAAAGCTGGTCCACAAAGGTTTTAGGATCATCTCTGTTGCTCAACAAAGTCTTTGTTCTGTTGAGAAGACTGGTTTGTGGTATAATATTGATTACTTTCCTGTAAAGGCAAGATAGCATTCAAGTAAAGGCAAGATAGCATTTTAAACATGCACAGCTTTTGCAAAACTATTTTAGTTGTTTTATCTCTTGAGACCAAGGGTAGGACTCAGGTTTTAATATAATAAAAGCTTTTTTTGTTAAAATATCTACATTCTGACAAAGTGTTTTCATACTAAGACATTACACAAAATGTAATTTACATTGACATAATGTTTGAAAATTTACAAATGCTCTTAAAAAGTTGTGTTACCATTATTATCACTACAGTATATAGTTTCTAAATAATTTGTTTTGCTATCATCATGGTATATAATTTTTAAATAAACAATTAGGGAAATATCAGGTACAGAGTGTTGAGAGCTAGCTGTTGGTCTAGATGTGTTTAATGTTGTGTGATTTAGAAAATCTCAATCTTTAAATCTCTAAGTTATAATACTTTATCAAGTCTCTGGTTCTCGGTTTGCTAATAGAGGCAAGTGCCATAAAGCTCTGTGCTTTAGTTTCCTATCTATGAAGAGATGCACCTGGACGAGATGGTCTGTCTTTAGAGTTTCTTGCACCCAGAAGAATCTATGAATTTAAGAATCATTGATCTGAAAGAGACTGTGTAGGGGTTTCACTGAAACTAAAAAATGTGAAGTATTTCATAAGTTAGAAAGGACACTTGAGGATTTGTGGCAACTTAGATTGTTAAACCAGGGGCAGGAAGACAGAAAATTAGGAATATGTGGAAGAATATTAATATCCTATTACTGTGGTCCCTTGGACTTAAATTTTACTTTGACGTGCTCAGTCTTGGTTGGAGACTTATTTACTTAGCAATATTTATTGATGACACACTCCTAGTCTTCAGATAGATTCTGCTACTATCAAATCATATTGGAGTAGGAGGCCTTCCTTCTAGGCTGCTAGGCCTATGTAAATCAGAGTCCAAAAATAGCTTAGATTGAATGCACACAGTTTGAGAAGATAAAGTCATATTTATTGGACTGTGTGTGGAAACTTGGAGATCCATATTTAGGAAGCAATGATAAGAACTTTTGAGGTCTCCATTTAATAGGTAAGAATGTTAATGACTTATATGTGGCAGAATTGAGTCTTCTTCAACACAGGTGTATTTTTTATTGAAGTGTACATATTTGTAAATGTAAAACATCTCTCTATTGTTTTCTTGCTCTCCTATTTTTTAAAGATAAGTTTAGCAAATGCAAATATATAATTACCCTCTAATGTCTATACCATAGTGCCTAAATATCATTTGCACTAAAGGGACTAGTAGAAACAAAAGGATCCAAAAGCCAACGTGTAGTGGCTCCCATTGGCCGAAGTTGTGATACTTTGAACAGCGAAAAGGAAAATGATTGCAATGGATTGCAATATACAAACAAAATATATAAAAATCATGAGTTCATAATGATATATATATAAAACAAAACAAAACTGGATTTCTTCTTGCAGCTAAGATGGAGTAATAGGGACCAGATTAACTCTCTTCCCTGCAACAACTAAAAAAACTAGAGAAAACATATGAAATATATGAAACGATGGTCTTCACGACACTGGATATCTGACAACCAAGGACAGTGATCCCTGAGATATGAGAAACTAACATGAGGAGCCCTGTGATTGCCTCTGATGCACTGAAAGTTTCCAACTCACAGCACAGGGGAGAGTGACCCAGGTAAAACTCTGGAGACTGAGTTGAGACAGAACAGAAAGTCCAGGGAGACCAAGGCAGCCAGAGTTTAGATGACAGAGTCCTGGAATGGAGAGAATGGCATAGAGAATCTCAGAGATCTGTGGATGATCGCCTTTGTGCATCCAATCTTAAATAACCCCATGAGTAAAGAAGAAATCAAAGGAGAAGTTAGAAAATATTTTGAACTGAATGAGAATGAAAATACAACACATCGGGTTTAGTGGGATGCTGCTAAAATACTCTTTAGGTAAAATTATGGTAGTCTTCCATTTATCTGCAGTTTTGCTTTCTACCATCTAAGTTACCCGTGGTCAACTGCAGTCTGAAAAATATTAGATGGAAAATTCTAGAAATAAAAAATTTGTTTTAAATTGTGCATTGTTCTGAGTAGTGTGATGAAATCTTGCGCTGTACTGCTCCAGCAGGTGAATCATCCTTGGGTCCATCATGTTCACACTGTACTTACAATACAATAAGATATTTTGAGAAAGAGAAGAGAGAGACAGACCACATTCAAATAATTTTTATTACAGTATATTGTTATAATTTTTCTGCTATGTTAATCTCTTACTTGTTTAGTTTATAAATTAAACTTTATCATAAGTATGTATGTATAGTAAAACACAGTACATATAGGTTTTGATATTGTCACAGTTTCAGATATTCTTTGAGGGTCTTGGATGTATCTCCCATGCATAAGGGGGGACTACTGTAATAGCACTAAATACCTATGTAAGAAAAAAAGAAAGTTTCAAATCATTGAGTTAGCATCTACCCTATAAAACTTGAAAAAGAAGACTGAGTAATCAGAGGAAAGGAAATAATAAAGATTGAAGTGGAAAAAGTGATATGGAAAGTAAAAATTAATAAAACCAAAAGCTGGTTCTTCATAAAGTAGATAAAACTGATAAATCTCTCTTCAGACCAATTAAGAAAAAAAAAGATATGTAGAGAATACAAATTCCAGTGCCATGACTCAGAGGATGACATAATTTACAGATTCTACAGATATTAAAAATATAACAGGAATATTACAGACATCTTTATACCTTATAAATTCAACAAATTCGATGAAATGGAAAATTTATTTGAAAGATACAAACTACCAAAACTCACTCAAGAAAAAATAGATTACCTTAATATCTCTGAAAGAAATTGCATTTGTAGTTAAAAAACCTTCCTTTTAATAATACTCTTAGGTCCAAATTGCTCACTGGTGAATTCTCCCAAATATTTGTTGTATTTTAAAATCTTCATCAGTAAGAGATATATATGTGAGTATTTATTAGTGAAATGACACAATGTTAGGGATTTGGTTTAAAATATTACAAAGGGGATTAAAAGAAGAGTGGATAGGCCTAGAAAGAGACAGAAATGCAAAATGTAGATAATTGAGCTTGGTTATAGGACATGTGGCTTCATTATACTGTTCTCATTACTTTTGTTTACATTTGAAAATTTCCATAATAGGAAAAAGCCTTTAAAGGGTCAAAAAGTTTTAAATGTTGTTGTTGATGTAGCATGACAAAATCATACTATTCAATTTCATACTTTGTAAGAATGCATAATAACATAGGAGATACTCAGGATGATAGTAATATATTAACATAATATTAATTTAGAAATCAGTTGAACAAATAGGCTTGTGGAGTCTGAAATGTCAAAGTGGCAAGTTATTTTTACATGTAGTTGAAGTGCAAACCTCAGAAATTCTGTGAGTCCCTGAATTCAATGCCACGTATCCATTATGAATTGATTTATTTCAAAATTATTTCAAATTATTTCATTCAGGAAGACCTTATTTTTTTTCATTAGTTTATTTATTTATTTATATTTTTAAAATTTTAATTAGTTTCAAGTATACAGTATATTGGTTAGACATCTATGTAGTTCGTAAAACGATCTCTCCAATTGCTCCCTCCCTCCCCGACCCTCCACCTAGCCAATGTATTAATGTTAATTGCATTCCCTATGCTGTGCTTCCCATCCCCGTGACCATCCATCAGCTATTAATTTGTACTTATTTAACCATTCACCCCATTCTACAAGCCCACTAAACCCTCCTCCACCCATCTG
>NW_006436298.1:33847309-33920563 GCF_000325575.1 Pteropus alecto | reverse complement strand
GTTCCCTTATATGTAATTATTTGTTTTTCTCTTGCTGCTTTTAATATTGTTTCTTTTTATTTAATCTTTGGCATTTTAATTATGATGTGTCTTGGTGTGGGCCTCTTTGGATCCCTGATTTTCAGAATCCTCAGCTCTTAGGGTTTTGTGTCCATTTCCTTCACCAGGTTAGGGAAGTTTTCCATCATTATTTCTTCAAACATCTGTTCAACATCTTGATTTTCTTCACTTACATCGATCAGACAAATATTTGGATCCTTAATAGTGTCCCATATCCTCCTTTCACCATCTTTATAGTCTTGACATCTTTTTTCCTGCCGTTTAAGTTAAGTCTCTTGATTGGCTTTCCTGTCCTCTAGATAGGGCATGTGATCCTCTTCTTTATTCACTTAGTTTATTCCTTTGTTTATTCCATTTAATTCTCATCTCATCTCAGATAACGTGTTCTCTATTTCATGTTCCCTTTTATAATTTCCATTTCCGTTTTTATCTCTTTGTTGGAGATCTCTACATTTCCCAAAAGTTCATTGAGCATCTTTATAGCTAGTGTTTTGAACTCTGCATCTGTTAGATTACTTGACTCCATTATATCTGGATCTCTGTTCTGTTTTGTCATACGGTTTCTGCTTCTTTGTCTTCCCATTTTGGCTGCCTTTCCATGTCTGTTTCTATGTACTAAGCAAAGCTCCTAAGTCTCCCGGTTTTATTAATGTGGATTTGTGAAGTAGGTGTCCAGTGGCACGGGGTTCAGCTGCAGGCCAAATTTAGCCCAAACTTCTGCCCCTCCAAGGCCACCTGTTAAGATTCAGCAAGCAATCCACAGATGCTGTGCTTACAGTTGACTCAAAAAGCCACACGAGAAACCGAGGCCAGCTGCCTTCAGTGTGAGTCTAGGCACTGCTCAGCAAGGAGCACCTGACTCTCAGAGGATACACCTGGATGTGGCTTGGCTAGGGCCCAAGTTGGGGAAGGCGGGGTTTCAGGGAATCCTTTGGGCGGAGCGACTTCTGTTATCCAGTTTGATGGTGTCATGGCTGTGGTGGCTCTGTGTCAGGTGCACTGGGAGCGGGGTAGGCTCAACAGGGAACAATGGATACTGCTGGCACTTCTATACCGAGCGAGTCTCACTTCGGCCTTCACTCCAACAATGTCTCCCTGTAAGTCCCTGGTACCCCCTGCACGCAGCCAAATCGACACTGGTGCTCAGAGCGAGCAGGTCTGTAACCATGAAAATCCACTCATGGACGGGGCCCCTTTAAGAGGCTTCTGCTGCTGCCACTGCTCTCGACTGGGCAGCCCCATATTCTTGCCCCGTCCTACCTTCTGCCATTGCAGGGTGCTTTCTTGGATCTCTCCCTAGTTGTATGGCTTGTTCATCAAGATCTCAGGTGATTTTTCCTTGCTGCTGCTGCTCCTTGTTTCTGTCACAACTTTGATTTGGTTGCTAGAGGCATGAACAGAGCCTCTATCATCTACGCCATTTTTTTTTCTCTCAGGAAGATTTTATTTTAAATGATTATTAAGGAAGATGGCAAAGAATTTTTAACAAAAAGTTTAAAATCTTTATCAGTAAGAAATATATACTTGAGTAATGGTGAAATGACACATCATTAGCGAAATGCTATATAAAAATTTCATATTTTTCATAACTTAGGGATAGATGTATTTCCTTTTTAGATTGTTGATATGTTGTTTTTATTAATTAGTTAATATTAATTCTGATGCTGCATTAAATCTTATTGTTGCTTCTGTTATTCAGTTTATAAACCTGAACTGAGTTCTTGGGATATATCGAGTATAGATTTGGTTGAAGTTTTTTATATTTATTAGTTTTTATTTTTAAACAGTTTTTTGGGGAAGGTAACACAGCTAAACAAAATATCTGAACTTCTGGTATTTTCTTGCACCATAATCACATTTAAAGAACTTAAACCCTCATATTTTAAAAGTGCTTATGATTGAAAATATGAAATGTTTTCTAAAGGCAAACAAAATAGATTTTTTTTCAGTCAATTTAACATAAGTAACTGAAAGAATATCTTCATGTAGCTAACTCAGTTTTCATCTTCCTTTTCTTGTTTACTCAGAGACTACAAATAAAAGATGAACATTCTTGCCTTTTAAATTTCCAAACAACAGTTCTGTTTAGAATGAATGTCTTATTCTAAAGGAAGAACAAACTATTTTGCTACTTTAGAGGTGATATTGCTATTATTCATAGATTATCATTTCATCTGTTTCTGATTGATTATAGTGTTTGAGCGATGTTTGAAAAATGAAAACTACATATTCTTAAATTCATTCAGCTCTGAAATATTCCCTTGTGAGTATGGCCCAGTGAGTATTATGTAGGGTGTTATTGCATGGCCATGCCTTTGGTTCTTTTTAGGCTTCCAAGAGTTAAAGAGTTGAGCCAAAAACTGAGTGTTCAGAATATGTATGTTTGATCCATTAACTTTTTTCTTAGAAGTTCGCAACAGATAGCAAATCACTTATTGCTGTCATCAAAGCTTAGTGGCCTGACCATTGATTGTATGACCTTAGGCAAATTACCTAATCTCTTTGCCTAAGTTTCCTTATCTCTAAAATGAGGATAATACTAGCATCTGTCTCCTTCTAGGGCTGTAAAGGAAGAGTGCTGACACATAACTAAAGAAGCAGTTGAAAAATAAAATAAATAAATGAATTAGTTACTGCGAAAAATATTAATCATGGTCTATAAAAGTTCTTTATAATTCTTTAGTCCTAACCCACTTATATTCTTTCATTAAAATAAAAATGTAAAATAATTTTCATGAAAATAAGTCTTACTTAAAACCTTTATAAACCTTATTTCTACCTGAGCGCCAAATGTTAAGATTAATAACTATTCGTCTGCTCTTCATTTTTTTTCTTTCCCTGCTGACCTTTTAAGGGTTATTTGATGATTTGTTTAACACTCTGAACAACTAAAATAGTATTTTTAATAAAATTATTATTAAAAATTTGTGCATAGCAGTGCACTGAATTGAGAATATACTGTTGTACATTATTATTATTTCACAAATTAGTGACTTTGATTTTTATTTTTCTAAATTAGTGTAGGCAGTGTTTACATAAGCTATAATAGTTTATCACATTTATTTTATTCATTCTCTTAAGTCAGTAATACATGTCTAGGAGGGCTACTCTTTCTGTATTTTGTAACTCTATTACACTCTAGTTGTAATATATATGTATTTGTGCTTCATTTTCATTTCAGCAACTACAATCACAGGATGTATCAATGTGACACTAGTGAAATAAATGAATTCATCTTTCAAATTACTCAGTTTCTGAAAGTCCTAACAAGTAAAATGAACAAATGACTTTCTTTGTTGTATCTGTTCTTTGATAAAATGGTTGCTTCAGGGTTTAATATAAATATATAATTATAAAATGAGGAAAGTTGGCAATCTTTTTTGAAAGGGCCTTTCTTGGATCTCGGCTTTATATTTTAAATATTAGTTTACTTTGCTTATAATCCTTAGTTCACTCCTTGAATTTTCATTGCACACTTGTTTATAAATTGTGGTTTTTGTTGCAAATGTCCTTATAAAAATGGATTTCAACTACTTATCTGGTCTTTAACACAGGAAGCCAGTCTTTATCCAAGAAAGACGTTAGAAGTTGTTCATACCCTCTTAGAATTTCAAATCATTTGCACTGCTTTTTGACAGAAATTTTATTTAAGGAGCAGTACGAGTCTACCTTGCTCAGTCTTATGGTTTATACAAAAATGGTAATATTGGACATGGATGGGGTCTCATCTCTAAATCAACAGAATAGACTGTATAAATTAGGGAAACTAGATTTAAGGCTTATATAACTTAATAAGGAAATATACTACTCAAGAAAAACAAGTTAGCAGATGTCATTTATTATTTAAAATAAACATTTACTGAGAATTACAGTTGATAGAATCCAATTAATTTAAAAAACATAGTTAATTGGCTACAAACATGGACAGTTATTGATTTATTTTTGAACATTTATAAGATACTTAATAATATTTTGTTTTTAATTAATTCAGTTATCTTATTTAAGTACTATCTTCACTTGACCTGGGTAGGTCAGCCATGGGGAGTGCCTGAGTGTGTACATATTATATATTTATTCACACAGATGTTTAAACAAAGTACACACCCGCACTGTGTCAATCCTTAATCATGTAGAATACAAATAATCAGATTTTTCTTTACAGTTTTATCTAACATTGTATGATGCTTATAATGAAGTAAAGGGGCTCCTGGATAAGGAAGGGAAGATTATGTCATGTCTTTAGTGTAATCACATTCTTTAAAAATAGGGAATTCATTTTCGTAGTAACTCTCTGTTAGTCAAAAGTTAAACTATTTACATTACAGTAGAGGTGTGTGTTCTGAAATTTTAGTTTGGAACGTCAATATTTAACCATAATTTGGGCCTACATATTACTACTCATTATTTTCCATAATACTTTTTGGAATAAAGTTCTGAGCTCCCTCTTCTCCAGACACACTGGCCCAATAATAGAGTCCAGTAGTCCATTGACTAAAGGCAATTGAGCTCCTCACATGTTTGCTCTCCAGCCCAGAGGTATCACACAGGCATTTACACAAAAGTTGTTGATCACAGTGTATTTACAAAACCTTCAGAAACAGCTGCTTCTCCTACTGTAGACTTCTTTTCAATTGATTGTATCCTAGTGGGATGATTGACCACCAACATTTTTTTTTTTTCCCTAAGAAAAAGCTCCCCACTGGAACATTCTGTGTTATATTCATTAGAGGAAATGTGCTGTTATGTTTGATCAGAAGTACTTTTTCACATGCGCTTGGCTATCAATCTTGGATCTTTAAAAATGAAACAGTATCCCTGTGCCTGAGAAAGCAGCTCAAGTTATGACTCTTACAGCTTTTATCTGGCTCAAAGAAGAAAACAAAGTTGGTTAGCACCCTGGGTTTCTCAGTCTAGGTGCAGGAATACTTTTTGGCAATTATTCCTTTTCCTCGGTTGTTACAAAGAACTCCCATTATATTGATTACTTCTTTTTATTGTTGGAAAATGTCTCCCCTTCCCTGCTTCTTTCTTTTTGCTTTCTTCTGTTCCTAGGTCTGTTTGCCCTTAGATCCTTTCTTCTCTCTAAGCATACTCTTCTATATTATAAAGGGCTTCACTTTGCAGGCTGCATTTAGTGGGAGGCAGAAAGGCCAGAGGGAGGGAAAACTAGAGTATTTCTCTCCCTCCCTCTCTCAGGTAGCATTTTTGGCAACAGCTTTCTTTATCTCCTCCGTGGTTCCATCCCTGGAGAGATCCCCTGCAGTTCCAGATCATATTGGGTGACTTTGGCCTGTAGGTTCCAGTAATACTGACTCCTCCTCTTGAACCTTCAGCCTTGGAGTGCTCATGACTTCCTGCTATTATTAAATCTCTGGCATACCTTAGCCTCTCCAGTTCATCTTCTCAGCTTCTACTTTATCAGAATAACCAATTCCCTTAAAGAAATTCCCTTCATGTAATTTAATAAATACTTATAGTGGTTTCTGTTTTCTTGTATAGACCCTAATACATCTTCCTTTCTGTGTCCTTTGTGTTTCTTATAAGAGAGTACATTTGAGAAAATAGAACTGATATTTGTTTCCTTTCTGAGACTCTTGTAATGTTGGAGATCAAAGCACAAAGCAGAGAATTGCACATGATGTAAGATTTAAATTAAACTTGATCTTTTGTTAGACTACCAGTAGTCATACTTCTGTCCTGGATCTAGACAAACCATAACTAGAGAGAGAGAGATAGTAGCTATATGACAATTAAGAGAAATGAAGCTACAAGGTCTCAAGAATAGGATAGAGGGCTAGCTGCTTAATTATAAAAAGATAGTTTTTATACATACTTCTAGCAAGAATAAAATTTAAATGGTTTCCCAGAGCTATAATGTATAATGTCAGTTCACAGAGGCAAATGTAAAGAAAAACATTTGACTAAATAAGAAGTTAATTGTTGTGAACTAGTTATTTGTGTTATTGGTTATTAGTTACTAGTTAATTTAAATACCTTGATGGTTTTCACTGACAAAAAAATAACATGTTGTTATATCAGTACTTCTGCTTATTTTTTTAATTTTCAAAAATTCTAGTTATGCTTCTTATTGATGTGAGGTTTAAATGACTTAAAGTACATAATGTTAAAGTAAATAATCAGTATTTAGAGTTTTACCTTAGATATACACTAAATATTGTAATTTTTAATTTTATCTCAATTGGTTGAAGCTTTTCAACTCATAGATGGGCAAAATTGGTTGAGAGAACAGCGTTACAGATGGCTAGTTCTTTGTATCAGAAAGTAGTACTTTAATGTATAAATCAAAGTTATAAAATTTTTGCAGTTTATTTTAGAAAACAGCTTTACATTATGCAGGTAACTTTCATTCTCTTATTTGTCGTCTTCTGCCATAAGACACACTAACTTTTCATTTTCACTGTCTACTTTAATAATAATGTAATTTCTTGTTCTATAATATTTAATATCAAAGAAAACTTGATAAAAATATTTCCTGGTTTACTATCTCTTATGAAAACTGATATACTGCTATAGCAGAGACATTAACCTAGAATTTTAGATTATTCACTTCCAGCTCTTAATACTGAGTATGATTAGGGGACTCAGGAACTAAAACTTTTCTATTCCAAGTTTAATATATTATAAACCAAATGCGGTTGCTTCTTGAAATTGTTATTATAGAACAAAAGTAAACTAAGTAAAATAATGGGATCTGATTCAGTGTTTCAAGAGCTCTTCATGTAAATTTTGAGTTTAAATCCTTATATGCACTTTAAAAAGCTTGAGTCTTTTTAGGTATTTTTCACCTGGAAAATTCTTGTATTATCATAGGTGGTTGGGGCACTTTGATAATACTATGAATAATTAAATCAAGTACAATGCCAGAAATTAAAATTATGGAAGAAATAGTATTTTTTTTCCGAACCTGCATCCTGATTTTTTTAGGATCAGATTCTGTGATTACTTTCTCACTAGTGGGAGTGATCTGATTGATTCAGTTTTAGATTTTTAGTATCAGACTTGTTTTCTGACTAGAAAAGATATTTGGGGCTTTATTTGGGTTTTGTGGGGAGGACGATAAGGGGAATAATTACATATAGTTTTGGAATGTTTCTTCTCATACACATGGTTTAGAGATTGAGAGGAGTGAAAGCTGCTGATGGATGCCTAAGTTAGTCATTTTCTTCCTGGGTGATATAGGGTGATCCAGACCTATGTGGTAACCCCCAGAGAGAAGCTGCAGGCATTTGTTGACAGGGCCCCATGCTGCTCCTCCGTGTGTTAGGAAATCTTTTTCTGGGAGTATGGAAGGCCCAAAGCTGGGAAATGGCTCAGCTGGTGCTTATCATCCTATGTGCCAGGGCTTTTTGGCTTACACTCTCTGAAATGACCTGGTCACAGTATAGGAACACCAATTTCTGAAATTAAGGTTTAGGCATTTTTTACTCTAAGCTTTGGCTTTAGGCTGATGCCGGAAATGAAGAGTTCAAAGGCTAAGAGATTTTTGATATGAAGGTGAGTCCCAGTAGTATATTCTCAACCAGGAAGAAAGAAAGAAAAAATAAGACATTTTAGAGAGTATGTACAACATTTCTGTAACATTTTTGAAATTCCAGAAAATAAAAATATGTGCCAGAATGTTTTTTTAATTAAAAATCATTAATGTCATTCCTTTGTTTTTTAGCTTTATACATTTAGAAATAAAGAACGAAATAATTTGACACTTGCTTTAATGGTATAAGATCAAGAGGTCAATGTACAGGTCACTTGGCTTGGATATGATAAGCTTTTGTGTTAGGCTAAAGGCATTTCAGTTATTTAACTACTTTTAAAAATAAGATTGTGAAACTTTTATTGGGAATATATTCCCAAAACTTTTAACACATCAAAGTGTGATATGTGGATGCAAGTGACTAAATGGGTTAAAATTTCATAAATTATCTTTTTTTTTTTTAAAATAGATCTCCTAACTAGATATGAGAAAGTGAAAGAGATGTACACAACCAATCCGATTAGATGAAGTATTCTCTCCTTGCTTGCATTCACACTTGACTTAATTTACCCCTAGTTTATTAAGCACTGATTTTTTTTCTTACATGAGTAGAGTAGTATGAACATTTTATTTTTTAATTGAGGAAAAGTTCTGTTTCTTAGCTCTTTTTGGTTAAAAAAGTGACAGGGCTGCTTAGTGCTGCTAACCTTAAGTTCTGTTTGTAGTTTGTTATGAGCTCTAGAAATCTTACATGGAGAAAAGAAAGAAATTTGATGGAAAGAAAATTCCTAGAAAAAAGTCAATTAGAGATTGTACTGCCTGCCACAGTGAAAGAGGAGGAGCAGAGCATCCGTTCTGAATTGGTATACCAAGGAGCAGAAATCCAATTAACAAATACACATTTCTGCAGCAGAAGACAGTGATTAAAATTTTGGTAAACTACTCAAAATTCCTGCCACACACATCAAAACTCTGACGACTTACAGCAGCTTTTTTTTTTTTAAATGTTCTTCATTTTAAGAACAAATATATAAATAGAGAACTGATTATGCTCCTTGTTCTAAAATGAACTTTAATTGTGTGTAATGAGAATTTTAAAAAATTATTTAATGCTTACATCTTAGTGAAGTTTTTGTTCAAATATATCACTTTTAAAAACAAGTAGCTTCAGAGCTGTAGGTCCTGCATTTGATATAGATGAAAGACAAAGAGACTTGATTTTTGGAAACTTAAATAAATGAAATTATCTTTAAAGTTTTGATCTTGAATTCAAATTTACTCATTCAGCAACAAGCATTTAATAAATGTGCTTGATGCACCTACCACTGTGTTAGGCCCTGGTGTCACAAAGGTGAATATGACATTGTCCCTGACCTGCAGTAGCTTGCCTTTGACTCCATTTGGAGGAACATACATTTAATTAGACCAAATGATAAAGCAGTGTGTTTAAGGCTTTAGTGGGGGAATGTGCATCATCAGTGGGTGTACGGAAGGCAGAATCTCTTACTTTGACTGTGGGCATTCCAGGAGGTTTTACAGAGGATGTGCGCTGAAGCCGGGAAGTCTGAACTATGCTTTTGTAGGAGATGAAGCCACCTTGTAACTGTCCCAGGTAGCTCAGGACGCTATTGATGTTAGTGCATTTTTTTTTTTTTAACGATTTTGCTAGCACAATATGTATTATGTTTTATTACTATGGGTATATATGCCTACATATTAATTTTATCAATTAATAATTTATTTTTTATTCACTGTAAATTGTAAGGCTACTATGATTATACCCTAGTTTAGCACATTTATATATAATTAATACTTTTACATATTAAATTTAGAAGTGTAAATGCCATCTACCTACTGAAGGTTCCCAAATTTATTTGCCATCTCTCATTGGATATCTAACAGGCATCTCAGTCGTAGCATATGCAAAAACAAATTCTCTTTTTCTACCTGACCCCAAACCATTTTAGTTAATTGCAACAGTATCTTCCAGTTTCTCAAACTCAAAATCTTGGAATCATCTTTGATTCTTCTTCTTTTTTTTTTTTTTTTTCATGCCCCTTAACCTATTTGTCTAAAAATTCTATCGATTGTAATTTCAAATATATCGAAGATCTCTTCACTTCACACCACCTCCAGCTGCTCTCTCTGTGGTACAAGTACTGATATTGCTTGACTGGATTAATTCAATACAGCCTCTTTTGCTTTTACCCTTGCTCCTGTTTTAAACTCACACAGAAGCTAGAATGACCATTTAAAAAGGTAAGTTAGATCATGTCATACCCCTGCTTAAAACCTCCAGTGGCTCTCCAGATTCCTCAGAGCAGAAGCTAAAAACCTTACTTAGTAAGGAGTCAGAGAATCTGGCTCCTTACTAATCCTCCAAAAAGCTAGGCCAGTTCCCATCTCAGGGCCTTTGCACTAACTCTTGTCCTAGACATCAGTATGGTTTTGCTTGCTCACTCACCTCCTTCAAATCTTTGCTCCCATCTTCTCAATGGGATCATCCTTGACTGCTGATTTAAATTTATACCCCATCTACCTTCCCTCCATTCTTTTCCATTTGCCTTGTCTTGCTTTATTTTTTCTCTATAGTACTTAATACCATTTAACATACTATATAATTTGCTTACTTATTGTTCCCTCTGACTTCTTCCAAGTAGGATTATAAGCACCCCTATGGACAGAGATTGTTGTCTGTTTTATATACTGCTGTATTTTTAGCGGCTACATGTTTTCTGGTACATAATAGGTGGCCAATACGTTATTGCCTAGATGAATAATATCATCTACATTCTTTTTTGAGTGATTGCAGAGGCTTATTTTTACAAATTATTTTCACACTTGAAGTAACGATATAAATATCAGGCGCTCTGCACTAGGGAAGTGTTTCCTGGTCCAGGCTGTGAGCAACTGGGTATCATTTTCAGAAATAGTTATGGCCGACCTTACCCCAAACCAATTAAACCAGATTCTCTAAGGATGGGACCTGGTCATTAGTATTTTTTTTTTTTAAGTTCCCCATATGATCCCAATGTGTTAGCCAAGATTAGAGCCAAGTGTTTAGGAAACATTTAAATAAGTGTGAATGAATAAATGAAAGTGCACTACAACTACTGCACCAGACACCCAGATTTGGGCCAGTTCAAGCTTTAAGATTAGATGTCAAATGTTTGTAATGAGAGACTGGTCCTGAGCAACACAGCCCAAGGGCTGATGGGGGAAGACGTAGGGAAGGGGAATGGGAGGTGAAGGAGATAGAGAAGATGAAGAGAGGCCCGCCCCCCAAGTAGTTGTAGCAGGAAGAGAAAGTTGCTGCCATGATCTTTTGGCAGCTGTTGCCAATTCCTGTCTAAAGGACATAGGTATATTGAGGATTTTTGCCTAGTTAATAACGTGTTAAGGCAAGTATACTATATTTCTAAGACTCACTAATTTTTCTTCTCTCTAAAGTCATCAGGAAGTGAGATCAGTTTTAAAACAATGAACACAGCTTTCTGAGCACAGTGAGAACAACTTCTCAAAACTTGGGCAAAGAGATTTGAGCTAGCTTAACAGATGTCAGAGCTGAGGTTCAGGCCTACTTGATGGGCAGAAGGGATGCCTGTTGTTCTCTCCCTTGTCCAACCAAGTTGTTCTCTAAATGTAGGTATCAGACCCTGTCAGATGTGGAAGCCTTCCTATGCTCAGGGACAGAAATTCCCTCTCTGCCCCTTTCCTTTCCATTCCCAGCAATCTTAGTTTCTTTACTATTTTTTTTTTCTTTCTGATTTTACCATGCAAGACCCCTGCTATAACCCCTTTCCTTTCTCTTGTGTCTCCCTCCCTGTCCTGAATAGGAGGCTTTCCCAGTTTTCTTATAAATGCCTTTCTCTAACCTTTCTGTGTCTCTTTGCCTTTGGTCTCTCCTGTGATCTCCATCTTGGCAGCCTGACAGGTGATTGGCAGACGAGTGTGTGGTGCTGATCTACAGCCCCAGTAACCCTGTCATCAGCAGGGCAGCCTGTCTTAACCCTTGACTTTGATCCCTGAAGATTACAACTGATTGCTCTAAAACTCAGTCCCAATAAAGCCAACATCTGCTGGGCTGGCAAGGAGTAATTTAGGGACTAGTTGACATTTGAACATATTTAACTATACAGAAGTGTTTAGTCTTTTCAAAAATTATCACTTCCAACTGGCTTCATATAAATTATTCTTGTTAGCCTGAAACAGCAGAACATCCCTGCCTGCTGTTTTTGCCAAGGTGCTGTGAGTCCTTTATGTTGCTTCATCCACTGTAGTCAACCTGTACAATTGAGGATTTTGTTTCATCTTCTGCTTTTCCAGAGTCTTAAAAAAATTTGGAAGCCATTTAAGGCCTTTTTGTAATCCTCTAAGCTTGTGTTTCCCAGGTAACATTTTAGTGTCTCATTTTATACTTAAGTACATATATGACCATACTGGTCATTGACTAATTTTAGTCTTTAACCTGAATTGGTTATAAGTAATATTTTTCCCAATAAAAGCAGTAATAAACTGAAAGTTGATTATCTACAGTCTGCATTTTGACTTGAGTTTCTTTTAAAGTACCTTACTAAATGTATAAAAATTGGAGTGAAGCATTTAGAAGATCTTTGAATGGCTTTGCTTATTCAAATCCTCTGTGATTTGTATAACCGAAGACTACTAGTGAATTTATAAAGAAAGTAAGTTTAATTAAAATGTCAGCTTCCTAAATGTAATTATTTGTTTCAGACTTTGAAGGGTTATTTTAGGTAGTTTTTTTAATGAAACACTGGAGGGCACTGTTATGAAATTTCCATAGAGAAGGAATAAATGTGACAAATTTGACAGAGCTGTTTGTGGAGTTTTGAATAAAAATGTCACATACCATAGAGGTGAGCTCGGTATGTGTCTTGTAATGATGCTGGTTACCGGGAATGAGCCTCCTGGAACTGCCTTTGGATGGCGTCATATTTCAAGCTGAACAGGTTAAAATGGTCATAGGGAAGGCCACATGAGCAGAGTCAGTGACTGTCATGAAAAAATGAGCCTTCATTGAATCCAAGAGTAAAACGCTCTTCAAGATCTCAAAAGAATGCTGGCATGTGAGAAATCTGTTTCCTCATGTATGAGTCTTTTCTCTATTGGAAGAGTAAGAGCTGTTCCATTTATGAATAAGAAGTACAGGGCAGCATCAGCCACAAGTGGCCCAGCACTGAGAAATGGGCCTGGATGCAGGATTTCTAAAAGCTTGAGTCAGTCAACTAGAAATACAATTTTAACACACATAGATAGTTACTGGAATTATTACTTCCTGCAGTTCTAGAAGATAACTTTAAATTTTCCCAAGTTTGTAAAATAGTTTAGATTTGCTAACATTTCTCTCCCCATTATCTGCACTTTAATAAGTTATTCAAACCTCTTTGGTCCTCAGTTATCGCAATGTGAGGAGACTGAATTGGCACAAACAACTTTAAATTTTCTCTATGGAACTTTATTGTATCTTCTTACTATGTCCTGGTTGATGAAGTGATTTTTTTTGTTGTTTTTGTTGTGGTAAAATGTACATAGCATAAAGCTTACCTTTTTAATCATTTTAAAGTGTATAGTTCATTGGTATTAAGTACATTCACACTGCTGGGATAAAGAGATATTTTACAGTGAAGGAAGTTAAGAGATATGTAAGAATTCACTTAGAAATTTTGTGTCAGAAGTTGCACTAGATTCCCAAATATGTATGTATAGGAGATAATTTATGTGATTAGATAAAATTTTTATGATTTTTGTGTCTTCCTAGCAACTATAATAAGGGATAATTAGGAAAATACGGTGAAGTTATATGTGTATTGTATGTGGCTATATTTAACAGTTCACACATGTATATGGTTATACATAGCAGAATTCATCCTTAACATCATAGGTTTAATAGGCATGCCTCAAAGGATTTTCAAGCAGCCTTTTTCATGTATTTCTGATTTTGCTACTGTACAGACATGTGGCTGCTGTCAGGACATGAGCCCAGAAGGCCACCTGCACCTGCAACTCAAAGAGGCTGTTTGGTTCTTTACATGTTCCCAGAATAGTATGTTTTCAATAGCGAAACTTTTGGGGTGTTGGGATCAAAAATAAAGAAAGCTGACTGTAAAAGTAATGTGTTTTAAGAAAATGGTGATTTTTATATAGAAAATAGATTTTTGTATGGAAAATAGAAATATAGAACATATTACCATTAATATGGGGACCATTAATAATACAAACATGAAATTTAATGGTGTCTGTGATCTTTGACGTGCAGGTTCATCTTTGCTTAGTCAAGAATAAGAAAACTTGACCAGTGAAAACAGTTCAGCCACTTCTTTAGCCTGAATGCAAAATCTTGTGAAAAATAAAAGTTTAGTGAGTGTGAAAAGACAGTTACCTTGTGGTATTAAGACATGCATAGGAAACATGTGACTGTTCATAAAATATGGATTGAATAAAAAGCCAGGCACCATGCAGACATTTCATGAAGCATTTTCATTAAATTCATCTTTCCATGAGTGAGGATTGGTTTGAGAAATTTAGCAAGTCCCCCTAACCCCTCTGACAAAGCTATAATCAGGGTCTCAATTGAGGTTGCATTATTTTCCAGAGCTTAGAACCTCTTATAAGTTTGTGTGGTTTTTGAAGAACTCAGTTCTTTATAATTATAGTACTGAGGTCCCCATTTTCTTGCTGGCCATCAGCCAGGGACTGCTCTCAGCTCCTAGAAGCTTCTCGCAGATCCTTGTCATGTGGTCTTCTCACAGGGTCTCTCGTAGTTTCTCTC
This sequence comes from Pteropus alecto, assembly GCF_000325575.1. NCBI lineage: Eukaryota > Metazoa > Chordata > Mammalia > Chiroptera > Pteropodidae > Pteropus > Pteropus alecto. Next base: position 33,906,221 of record NW_006436298.1, on the reverse strand, counting down.
ATATCGTGGCCAGTTACTTCTTTAAGATCAGCAGGAGAATGTCTCTGACCTTTAGACCCTTTGTAAAGGCTGAACTGATTAGGTCAGGCCCATCCAGGATACTGTCTCTTTCATGTCATCTGATCAGGGATGTTAATTACATTGCAAAATCCCTTCACCTTTGCCTTATAAGGAGGCTATTCCATTATATTCAGAGGTCCTGCCCACATGAAAGGGGCAAAGATTATACTAGGGCATGGGTCATGGAGGTCTGCCTGCCACATCTGTTAATTTTCTCACTGAGTTTTTCAGGGTCAGGAGATAGGGCCAAGATCCTCTTTGCTCTCTATAGTTGCTTCCAGACCATTACTCTTCTACTTCTCATTAAAAATAATGACAACAACAAATATAATTAGCAAAACACTGAAACTTTGAGACTTGTGACATATGTTGTTACCATTGTCTTTCCCATTTTACTGCCATCTTCTTCTATACTCTTGATGTCTCCTGCTGCTTTATAAAAGATGTTGGCATGTGGCTTATAGCCTTCCACTTTGCTGGAAGCCCAGCCATTACCCTGGATGACTTCACCTCCTGTGCCCACTGCATGGATATATGTCAGGAGTTGGGAGGGAAGAAAACATAGCAAGGAACTTGTGTATCAGCTTTGTGATTCTTTAAGTGAATTTTAGTGATGTCAGAAAGACTGCAGAAACTTATTTTGCTACTTATTTTGTATTTTATATAGTTATTTCTTTTTTTTGTTTCTTTAGATACTTCCGAATTTTTTTATTGTTTGTTTAATGCCAGCCTACCTCATTCATGGTGAGAGGTAAAGGATGGGGGTCAGGGGCTGTGTTTGGGGCAGAACATTAGAGCCCGAGTGGCTCACCTCTGGGCCCTGGGCATGGTGTTGGCTGTAATTATTAGAGGGGCGAAGAAACCCTGGAGGAAGGGGAAATAGGCAGTTGGCCGAGGTTCTAACTGGTCAGCTGTCTGGAGCTACTGAGATAGCCTGAGCAGTCTGTTTTATTTTAATAAAGGTGAGTTCATTGCCTTAAAGTGTGCTTTGGTTGCCATGTACCAACTGTGTTCTGAAGTTGGTAAATCCCTTAGACCATGGTAACTTGAGTAGGAACTTTGTCAGAACCCATGTTGTCTGTCCTGGTCCTGCCTCCATTCCGGAGTGTTGTTCTGAATTCATGCTGGACCTGGTAGGCTGATTGCAGAAAGGTTTTCCTAAATCTCTTTGTGAATGCTCAGAATTCAGCCCTTAGTGTATGGAAGCTTGCTGTCTCAGTTAGAAAGAATTTACCTACTATCGTGGACCATTTCATATTTCATCTCTCTTAACTCTTCTGTTTCTCTCCATGGTTCTGCAACATGCATCGGAGTGGTGACTCTGCAAGAACGCTGTGTCACTTCTCCCTTTGTGAGGTAGAAAAAGGGCTTTGAGGGCTGCCTGGTAGACTCATTCTCTAGAACTGCTCTGTCTAACACTGTAGCCACTAGCCATGTGCAAATATAAAAATTAAATGTAAACAAAATTAAATAAGAAAAATTCAGGACCTTACTCTGGTCACATTTCAAGTGCTCAGTAGCTACCTGTGACTAGCGGTTACTATATTGGGCAGCAGAGATGTAAAACATCTCTAAAATCGCAGAAGGTTCTTTGGGATAATATTAGAGTGTTTCTTTCCCTGTTTCTACAGCAGCAGAGATTCTACTGTCTTGTCTTTTGGGGTTGAAGCTCAACTGATTCTTGAGTGCGACTTGGCTGTCTCACTGCTCTGAGGCATTTGGCAGCTTGGTTGCACCTGCAATTCAGCTTTCTACAGGAATAAGCTGCTACCTCTACCGAAGGATTTGAGGGTGGCTAGAGAAGACGAGCCAGCCCTGGGAAAGCTCCCTTATGGTGCTGGAAATGCCGTGTACTGATTTTTATTGCTCCTGTAACAAATTGCCACACACTTAGCCCCTTAAAACATACATTTGTTATCTCACAGTTTATAAGTCAGAAATCAGACATAGACCAGGCCAAAATCAAGGTGTTGGTTGGCTTGTGTTCCTTTCTAGAAGCTCAACGAGAGAATCTTTTTCTTGCTCTTTTAGATTTTTGACAGAGTTCATTTTCTCAAGTTGTAGGTCTGAAGTCCCAATTCCTTACTGGTTGCTTGCTCAGGGCTGCTCTCAGCTTCTAGAGGCTGCTCGCATTCCTTGACTCCTGGCCCTCTTCTTCTATACTCAAAGTCAGTAAAGGCAGACTGAATCCCTTTAACAATTCAAATATCTCGTGAAACTTCTTTCATTACGTCTCTCTGGCTTTAGCTGGAAAAGGTTCTCTGCTTATAAGGACTCGTGTGATTAGATTGGATCCTGATGGTTCAGGATAATCTGTCTCCCCATCTCAAAATCCATAACGTTAGTCATATCTGCAAAGTCTCTTTTTCCATATAAGGTAACGTATTATAGACATCTTTGGGAGAGAGGTTATTGGGCCTACCACATTGCCTCCAGATTAATCCTTTGCATGTTATTAAGCAAAAATAGCTTATTTGAAATGTAGCTTATTTGAAGAGGATAATTAAGATCCTATCATCTCTGTGTAAACAATATTAATTTTCTTTGGAGACTAAATATCAGGGGAAGCAGGAAACATTAGGAGAAAAGTAGAGAAGGTGAAGACTTGGGGATGGTAACTGGAGAAAATCTTTACTTCTTAAATGACATGTTACATTGCTTTCCACATGGCAAAACACATAACTTATAATAATATTTGGAGTACAGTGATAAAATATCACCAAGATATCTCCGAATTAACCGCTTACTATTATTTCATTTTAAAAAAATTATGAAGGTAAATATCTGAAATCGAACAGTGTTAAAGAGAATAATCCTATCAAATTGTGGGTACTTAATGCAATATATTTAACAGCTTCCCCACATATTAGATTAGTAACTTTTATTTTTATTATACCTCAATAAAATCTATTTGATTTTAATATTTGTTACTATTTATATATTCACCGTAGAGTTCTGTCCTTATGTCTAATTTATATGTAAAATATTGTATATACAGTTAATTGTACAGTAATTCTCTACTTTGTAATAAACCATATTTATAATTTTTGAGAATGAATGTAGCATTTACATTTCTCATCTTTCATTTTATTTATCTCATTAGCTAAGAAACCTTTCCAGCTTGGACCTACGTCATATCACTGAACTGGATAATGAAACTGTGATGGAAATTGTCAAGAGGTGCAAAAATCTGAGCTCTCTCAATCTTTGTCTGAACTGGATCATAAATGACAGGTAACGATTGTAACATCTTAAAAACATGTTTCCGGAAGAAAACCTGTGTTCTGTGTACCAAATACTAATTTTGATTATAAGAAGGCATATCGACTTTAAGGAAAATTTAATGTAGCCATGTCTTTCCAAGTAGATCGGTTTAAATTTTGGAAACCTTCTAGATGCATGCTTTTAATCCACCCACTGCTTATATTTGCAACAAGGTTTTTGTTTGTTTGTTTGTTTGTATATTTTTGTGCTAAGATTCAAATGTTTACCTAACCAATTATAACAATAGCAGTCTATTGAATTTTTCTTTGTCACCCATCCACGATTTATTGCTTATTTGTCACTTTAACATTTTTACAACTTTTATGGTTGATTTCACTGTTCACTTACTAAGGAAAATGATTCTGAGAAAATATTTCCAACATTATGCATTCAGATCCTTTCTCAAGGATGATATTTTGTTCTCCATATATGTATAATCTGTTTTGAAAATGCGTCATGTGATGGAGAATTTAATATATAAAAATGTGTGAAATTGTTAGTTTTTTCTTACAATGATAAACTCATACATCTTTGAAATGTTGCATGAAGGAAAAAAAAGAGGCAAGAACCTTTGAATGCGAGCTTTTTAATGATGAAAATAACTGCAGAGTAGTACTACTGAACTATATCTGATTAGTTTAGGGAGGTTCTTAAATACAGGCATGAGACAAGATTTTTGCCCAACATCTCTTGAAGAATAAAGTTTTTTCAAGATAATCCATCAAAAATATTTTGCTTTCAGAATAGAAAGCACTATTTCAGCTGATATTAGACCCTATTTAGATTTAAATATTTTTCCACAAATAACAGCAATGACTTAATTCAGTTTGTCTGATAATGCTTTAAAGTCAAGACACTTTCCCTTTCCACCTTTAATTTTCTTTTATACTTCAAAAATAAAATCACATGGGCTCCATTTTCCTCAGTTATGATAAATTCTGCTGACATTTTCTTAAATTATCCTGCATTACTTTTTAATTTATGTAATAGCCTTTGACTTGGCTCTTTTTAGTAAAATTTTTCTTGAAAAATATGCTAGTCTAGAATGGGGACATGGTGATCATCCACTGTATGAAGTACATCGAAATCTAAAGAAAATTGATAAAAATTTTAAAAATAAAATTCTCTAATATCAATTATATAGTCAATTATATGACAACTTAAAATAATCTTTTAAGTGTTTTTCATAACAATTCATAAAATAAAGTACATAAAAAACATCCTGTGGTTTTAGATATTTAACATTAGCTTAATATTGAGATAAACTTTTTAGTAATACATCGAAATAAAAGGAGAAAACTGTTTATGCAACAAAATGATCATGAAAATGATTGCTTTTTATTCTACAACACTTTTTCATGTACTGGCTTTGTAGAACAGTGAGTACTTGAAGACTAAGGATACAGTTCATATATGACTATAATGGTTACCTCCTAAGTAAACTTTTTGCTTAAGTTTGTACTATTTAAACAAAGATGTTGAGGGGTTTTGAATCTACTAACTCTTCAAGTGCTATTTTAGCTATAACTGGATATTTAAAAATGAAAAAGTGGGCAGCCCTCACTTTGCCTTTTCTCTCTTTTGGTAGACTCTCCTGCAACCTCTTGCTATTTCAATCAGTTTTTTCCTACTTAACTATAATGGTTATTTGGTATTTGATCCTAAATATATGTACTGTAGAGATTTATTTGCAAGGAATGAAAGTGTATTTTTATGTTTTAATGGAAAAGTTTGGATTAATTGAGAAAACATGCATTTTAATGAGGTTGAGCAATAGAGTTTTAAAGATCAGACTCTCAAGTTTTAATTATACTACTTGCACTTATCCTGTGTACTGTAATAGAAGTTTCAAACATTAAAACCCACTTTACAGTATCATCTAAATTACTCATCTCATTGTTCTTGCCATACTCTATCACTAAGCTAAGTAATATTTGTAATTACATTGGTATAAATCTAGGACTTCCCATCAGACTTAATTATAATTTTAGCACTTAGCCCAGATGGGTTAGTAACCTTTCATATAGAGGGCACTGGAATGCACTAATGTATTTAGCCTATCAATTAGCATCTGTTTTACATTTGTTCATTATTATTATCTCCTGGTAAATCAGGAAGCATTTATTAACCCTCTACTAAAATACTTGGTACTGTGTCTCAGACTGTGGGGCACTGAGTCCCTGCTGCTCTCATAGGTTGCTCTCTAGGTGACATAAGACTTAATGAATGAGATAATAGTGAGCCATGTAAGGATAATGGGGAGGAAAGTAACCTTTATTACCTAGGTAATTGATAGGCACTTTACACGTGTTCTCATTTAATTCTTTCAACATCTTTTGTTCAGCAGAAGGTCATGCTATTCCTATTAAATTTAGACCATTTGTTTGACTTTCTTTGGCTTTTCCGATGAATGTATTTTTCTATTATTACTGCAGTAAAAACTGAGTGGGGACAAACAAGGAAAAAAATGGCTAATGAGTCAATTTTTTGTTTCATAACTAGGATTCACACACAATTGACATTTATATGTAAAATTTTTAGTTTTCTTTTTTAAACTAATCTCATTATTTTCTTTTGTAATTAAAGTATCATAGAGCCTTTAGATAATATTTTATACATAGTATATGTAAAAAGGATCTATATTTAATGCTGCTAGCTTTAATAATAGGATTCCTCACATACAGATAAACTCTTGATACTCTTCTCAGATCTTAGATATCAGATTCATCCTGGATTTTTAAAGTTTTTATCTGTAAACTTTTTTTGAAGTTCAAAAATTTTAAATATGTAGTTATTGAACATCTTTACTGTTAGCATTTCGTGGTTCTCGAATTGATCTGTATAACTAAGACATGTTGTTCTTTATCTTTGTTTCTCTAAAAGCACATTTGTGTTTAGAGAGTTAAACAGCATTATATTTTCTTGTATTCAGAAGGATGGTCCAGTAGTCATTTGACATTTACCATTGCTTTTGAATACAGATAAAATTCAAGTGGTTTATGAAAAGACGACACTATTTTTATCAGTCATTTAAATTAAACATCTTGTTGTTAGTCTCTTCCATTCTCTCTGACTCCAAGTTTATTGAAATGTTTATTTGTATTTGATATAAATCTTTTGTTATTTCACATCCAGTTTGGTCTTTATTGTTTTTGTATGTTTGGTATACAGTCCAAAAGCAGCATGCTCTGGGTGTAAAAACTGATATGTAAAATATTGAATGGTTCTTAGCATCTTTATAATGATATGCGTATGATGGCCTTTTTGTTCTTTTTTGCCAAGAAGAATTAAGTGAAATCTAATTGATTTTAATAGAGCTTTACAAAAGATATTTTAAATATCTAAATAGGCTGTCAAAGAGGGAATTAATCTCCCTATTCTCAATTTATAACATTAGTCCTGAAAATAAATTTCAATCACATGATCTATATATCCATTATCAAATATATGATTCTTTCATTGACAGTTGACTATGCTTGCTCATGAATTAGGATAACAGTAGAGAATAATAATATAAGAGAAATGTAAGATTCTCTAGCATCCATCAACTAAAGTCACAAAACATAAGAAAAACCAGGCTTGTTAAAGTAAATTGTGTTGTCAACTAGTTGAACTTGCCTAGCTAGAGATTTATTCTTTAAATTTGCAATTAAAAATTGTTAAATTTGCGTAACACTCTTTAAGGAGTTAATTTGCTCTGCAGATCTTATATTTATGTAAAGAGGGCTAGTGCATCAATGAACAGTCTAACATTTGGAGAATTTTTAATCTTAGACTGCTGTGACCAGTTTCTTTCAAGGATAAAATAACATTTATAGTATGTTGCTATTTCACTTTATATGTACTAATGTTTAGAATACTAACTATAGATATTTTCTCTTCAAATAAAACTTTTGCATAAGACTATTTGAGGTTGCAAATCAGTGGGCCACAGCTGAGTCCAGTCCACAAAGCTGTTTTGTTTGTCCTATATAATATTTTAAAAATCAAGTTAGTTGCCAGCACTTTAAAAATTAAGGTAGTTCACATCAAAATTCTGAATTTGGGCCTTCTCTTGGAAAAGTTGCAGATCTAGCAACATTGGACACACATATTCTTGTGTGAACAATCTTTCCAGGATGAGGAATGAGCTGTTCTCTTTGGCCATTCTCAATTTTTCCACTATTCCCACCAAGCACGATCTATTCTTTTATATTATCTGCCTGTCTTCACTCAGTCTACAAATCGAGTTCTCCTTTATTAACATCCAGATTTTTAGATATTTCTTATTTTAAATCAAATAGTTTTTTTAATTGAGTGTGATAAAAATAGATTAACAGATAATGTAAAATTAGTCTACTTAAATTATTTCTTCATTATTTCTGGCATCAGAATATTTGTCGACAGGTGGAAATTACAGAGGGAAATAGAATTTGGCTTAAAAATAAATTAAAACCTTCATTTTCATCAACTGCCTTCTAAAATGGAGAATTCACTCCTACTTAGTGTTCAAACAAGAGTGTTATGTTTCCTGCATTATAAAGGAAGTTGAATTAGTTTACTAAACTCCCTCTGAAGTCAAGCCTGTGATTTAAATGAATTTATTTGCATCGCTTAGAATTTGATTCGTGATTCCTTTGCTTATAATATTAAGAAAAAATCTTAATACTATTTTTTCTTTTTGTGTGTGTATAGCCCTTTTTAGTTTTTTTAGGAATACTCAGGTCGAATTTGTAGAATGACAGATTACTTCACCACTCCTTTCAGGGAGACTGACAGCACCCTGGCTCATGTAAAACTCAATGAGGCATTCTATAAAGATTTTTCTAACTCCCTTGATCTTCTCTGGATGTTTATTCTGTTTCTTCTTTCAAATTTCCGTTGATTCAATAAAAAACGATGACATTTAGAAATAAAGTTCAGAGAGGATTTGAGCAGGTGTTGGCGATATAAAATATTTGCTGAGTACCCATTGTGTTTTATTTCCAAGAATTGTTTTTGAACATATGCTGTATATTGTATTTATAAGTGTTTGAGGACTGGGTGGATAATCTATCATCTTCCTGTGAATGTCATGTCACAGTGGGCTTAGAATTTTATTTCATTTCAATCCCCTAATATTACTTAATTCTCCTAGAGACTGAGGTTTAAAGATTACCCAAGGGGGATAAATCTATCCATTAAATCCAGTAAGCATAGTTGAATTTGAGTTTGAGAATATTTTGTTTTCTATTAAAGTTAAGTGGTCTGGGGGAGAGGAACGCTTTTCACCTTGGAGTATTGAGTGTGAAGTTTGAACAATTTTCTCCTATATAAGCCTGAAAACTTGGAAATAAAGAGGCAGCAAAAATAATGCTGACTATTGAAGCCTCTCTGTGGTGTTATTTATAGCAGCACTGTCCTGCCTGTGTAGATTCTGGAGCAGTCTGTCGCATACTTTTGGTGCCTAATAGTGTGGCTGGGCTGGTTAGGCGGAACTTTACCGAAACCTAATCTACTACATAGTTTTGTGTATGTTCTATGATATTTAAGTTTTTGCAAAAAGAATGAGAAATATATTTTACTGAGTTCTGCCAGAGTTGTAGGGACAGAACGGAGTCTTTCTCGTCTAGTGACTGTTTGAGGTTGGCATATTTTCTGAAACTCGCTTTTATATTCACAATTATTTGTAAGGCCACTTCTAGAAGAATAGTATAGTACTGGAGTAACTACTATTCAGTCTCTCAAACCCTTTACAAAAATATCTTCTGTGTTCTTCTACCATTAGACCTTCTTTTTGAAACAGTGATTGGTTTTTGTAGTACTAGTGAGGTCAGAGTATGTAATATTTTCTCTCTTTTGTTTCTGGACCAAGGATAATAACAACAACTAATAGTAGCTACCATTTATCACCATCTGTGCCATACACTGTGCTAAGTATTTATGCACAATGTTTTATTTAATCTTACAACCATCATGGGGAGGAAATTGACCCCATTTTCAAATGAAGGCATTAAGGTCCAGAGACGTTAGACACCTCACTAGTAAGTAGTGGAACCAATACCGGACCCATTTAACCCATTTTTGTGTGTCTTCAAAGTCCAAGCGATAAACCTGAGGCACTCACTGTCTTATTCTGCCTCAGACCTATAGTGACCTAATGTTCTGATTTGCTCAGGACAGTCACAGCCACTCCTGTTGTTTTGGAATCCTATCAGGCTTAGCAGTTGTGCTGCTGCTATTCCCCTTCGTAGTCCAAAATGTTTTCGTTTGGATGATAAATTATATGGTCGTCCTATCTCAGACCACAGACTATGCTTGATCATTCTGACATCGTTAGAATTTTACCTTCTCTTTTCCCTGTGGAATATTTAAGAGGTGGCAAGTTTTTGGATATCTTACTGCATATACAGAGTTGCAAAATATTTTTTTTTTGAAGCAGTCATTTATCACAAAATGAACAATTTCAATTTTTAAACATACAATCACTTTTCTTCATACTTAACTCAAAATAAGAAACAGAATTTTATTTAAACTTTACAAATATCCCTTACAGTTAGTCTGAGATTAAGCATGAGAAAGTTCAACCTGCAGTTAGATTTCATTGCCCTAACAGTTAAGCATCTGAAAATAAAGTTGAGAATGAATATGCATTTATCAAACATAATGAAAGCATTCCAGTGAAGTTTGACAATGAATAGTGACCTGAACTAAACTTTAATTTGCTCTGGTCTACTTGATATTCAGAGCCTAAAAGTACCTATTATTTAATAATGATTAAAAAAAAGCCTGCAAATGACAAATTCATGAAGGTGTGTCTAGATGTAGAAATTTAGTTCAACATTTCTACAGCTGCTGCTTTAGACTGTTATTAAAAAAACAACTTCCCCAATCCTTTTAATTCAACATGTACTTGAAAACATGTAGCAGCATGGTATAGTTTATTAAGCTCATAAAAATTAGTACCTGTAATAAAATATACAGATTCTTCCTCTTTCAAATATTAAATCTCTGAATGCTTTATTCATCCTTTGGTTTCAAACCCATACATTGCACTCATATTACATTGTAGATTTAGTTTTGAGATTTAGTGTTGAGATGAACGCTGTACACCTGTTGGGGAGGAGGGGAGCCGTGGGAATACCAGAGCACTACATTATAGAAAGTAAACGTTGAAGCACAGATACTTTCTGAGTATATACTGTACACCATGTAAACAATCATTCTCAATAAGGATCAATATAGGCCAAAATATTGTTTTTTTAGGAAATCAGAATCTTCTTTTATTTAAATCCCACACATTGAAGATGCTTTTTTGTTAAGAAAAAGAATGGAATGTGTTCTTATATTTGCTTATGTGCTTAAATACCTTGGAAATAAGTAATTATTACATTCATTTGCTAACTGTTCTCTTAGTTGGCTGACTGTTGAAAACAAGGAATACAGAACAATTTTCAGTTCATGTTTTTCATTTAATACTAGCAAAGTAATAAATAATTAATTCATCTTTATCAGTCTATATTAGTAATATAAATAGATTAAGTGAAACAGTGAATTTCAAAATTTGTACAGGGGAAGCTAGTTGATTATTTGTTTCCAGTAAGGCTAGTACCAACATAATTACTACAAAGTCAGTCCAAGCTAGTAGCAAACCCCCTCTTTAGCAAACTGAATCAGAATTTATGGTTAGGTGATTTTAATTCCTATATTACTGAGAATTTCCTATGTAACAGAGAATGTTGGCATCATCAAAGTCCTATAATAACAGAATGAATTACTGATTCAGTTTTGAAATGCAGAGCTATTATATGAAGAAATTCAAATGTCCTAATGATGATGTCACAGCAATGGCTTCAGGATTCCCTTAATGAATCAGAACATAGGAAGATGATTCATTGGTCAATAATGGTCTGAGTCAAAAGCCTAAAATTGAAGCAAGAAATGATAGACACAAAATCAAAGATGCATTTTCTACTGTGACCATATGCAAGAATTTCAAGCTTTATGTCAATATTTTATACCAGCAGCTGCCCCCTCTAAATAAAAGCTTAGTCATGACTGTCTATCCCTTTTCAAAGCCTCTAGTCTTGGAAGGGGTGCGTTTCCAAAAGCATCCCAGTAGGCGGGGCTGAGCGTATCCAACTGTAAATGGCAGGAAGTCTGTAAATGATCATCCACCTGATCAAAGCATAAGCTGCCACCGCACGCTCTGCTGCAGTGAGCTCCAGGCATTATCTCTTCCTTTCTCTAGTTTCCACATCGATATAGGCCACATCTTCTGTACCGCGCAGGTTTTTTGAGACAAACATGTTGTTAACAGCAGAGACGGCGTCATTTACAGCTGCTTCAGCGTCTAGCCTCCTGTCTTTCCTCAGTTCTTTCGAAACCACTTAGCTCACATCTTCAAATCTTGACATAGTACTTAGCTGCATGGGATTATAGTCTGTTCCATTCTGATTCTGTATGCACCCGGCGTCTTCCTGGTCTTCCCTCTTGGGGCGTCTGGCCAGAGTTGTAAATTTTTAAAACAGCTAATTTTGTAATAATAATAATTTTTTTCCCCAACAACTCCATGTTCTTTAGTTCTAACTAAGTTAGAACTGTAAATGTTCTTTAGTTCTAACTAAGTTCTTTGAGAAAAAGTAGAAAGTTTTGTGTCTTGTACCACACCTGGCTCATACTTGGATAAAAAAAAAATTCACAAATAAAATTTGAAAAGTTTTTATTTAAGTATGTGATGATACACATTTATTTTACAAATTTTTTTTTCCGTCTAACAATGCTCTCTGTCAGCTGTAGCGAATACTAAATTTCAGAGTAGGAGAACACTGGGTATATACTTTGAATAGGTTGTTACTGAGTTAAAAAAAAAAAGGAAAAGGAAGTTAACTTTATTGAAGGTTTCAGTGCCTTTGATAGAAAACATTGCCATAACTAATCTGTATTTTTTTCCTAGTGTATGTGATTTTTTTTGAATAGTTAATGATATTTTTCTACAAAAGGTGAAGTTTCTCCAATACAATGATTTGTGCATTTATCTTCAGATGAAATTCTTAGTGTATTCAAATTAAAAGGACTTTTTAAGTTTTTTGGCATGTAGTGATACTGAATATTGGTTCTGATATAAGTTCTTTTAATATCTGTAGTTACTAAATATTTTTAGGGAAGTATTTATTGATGTATAACACTAGAATATTTAACTTAGTAGAATCAATTGAAAGGAAAATCTATATGAGATGTCTATGACTCATCTTTGATTTTTAACTCCAGTTCTAGAGATAGATGGAAACTGAATTTGATGTGGATAAGTTTGTCTTATTGCTTCTCTATGTTCACATTATTTTGTCTTGTAGAATAAGGTGAATTTTTATAATAGTTCTAACATATAATGGTTATTTTAAATTTTGGCTTTGTCTTTGGTTCCTAGAAAGCTTCTATAGAATCATATTATTGGTATTTCTGGATGTACTACTCTAAATGCTGCTACCACATTTGTGTTCTTCAGGCAGTATAAAGATGAGTAACAGACATATTAAGCATTTAGTTTTTAGGACTAAAAAAACCATGTTTTACATGTTACGAAATGAGAATTTATGATCAAATTATGAGAAAGAATGGAATGTATTTTAAATAATGGTTAATGCAGTGCTATGTACCCATGGATTTGGAGGTTTCTTAACCTCAAATCTGTTTTTAATTTGTCAACAATGAAGAAAACCTTCATTTATTGATGAGAATGATAATTGTTGGTTGGACAAATTTATGACCATCCCTCCATCTCTCCCCCACTTTCCCCAGGAGTTGTCTTATTCTTAATCCCCAACAAGAAATGGTAATTAAAATAACTTACTGTTGTCAAAATTTTATAATATATGATAAATGAAGCCCAGTAAATAGTGAAAATATGAGAAAGGTGATTAAATCTGACAATTTTCTTGTAAAAGGCTTGAGATGATAAAGATCTCCTGTGATTAGTTATTAATTTCATTTAAGAGATTTTGCTTCAGCCTAAAATATTTTATGAACAGTGGCATAAAGAAATATTTTAGAAGATAGGTATACACATGTTTAACCAGAGGAGAAATTGCTGGAACTTGATTGGTAATAATTAAAAATGGCAGACCTGACATGTATGTGCCTGGCCTATTTTCTATGTGGACAGTTCTTTCAGAAATTAAGAAAGAAGATATGAAGACATGAAGAATGACAGAGTACTTTCAGCTTGAACCCTTTTACTTCATGAAAATGGAAAGATTTTATGTATCTCATTTCTCAACTGATAAAGTATTTAAGGTAGTATAAAATAACTTCTCACGAAAGTCGAAAAAAGCAGACTTGTTTCATTAACAGTTATAGTTGCACTACTAATAATTTTCCTTAAAATGAATGTGAATTCTTTTACATTTAAAGAAAAGGTGAAATAATAATGGTGGTTATAATGAAGTGCTGCATCATGTCACTATCTAACTGAATCTATGGTTCATCACTTTACTGATGGCATATATCACCTTGTATCTGTGTAGTGTTTTGTTTATGAGTCTCTCTCCTTGTAAGGGAGACCAGCGTCTTCATCTTTGGGCCTCTGCCCCCACCTTAGCCCCTGGCACCTTGCCTAGGGTCCAGCTCAGAGAAGTAATTTAATACCCACATATTGAGAGAATCATAAATGTTACTTTTGTAGGATATATAAATCTACTATTAAACTTAGCTTAAACTCTGGCTGAAATCCAGGCAATGGGTTCAAATGCCCTCTTTCTTCCAGACTTATTTATTTCTAAATAAAGTTGCTACTTAATAAAATGAGGATTTAATGTCATTGTCTGGATTCAGACAAGGCTTGCTTTATCTTTTTTATGCTGGTTATCTGAAAGCCCTAGCCTCAGTTTTTTTTTTAAACAATAAGTAGGATTTTAATGTTGAATCATTGGGTTTTGCCCTTTTAGTAGGGTCTTTGGAATACTTTTAAATGAAGAACCAAAAATTTCACTTGCCTCTCACATGTAATGGTACCTTGTATTAATTGAAAAGCGGCAAAGAAGACAGTCACAACTTTTTCTATTCCTGGTGAGAAGAGTATGGCTATATGAGAAAAAATGTTGCAGATTTTTCTTAAACTCTTTTTGTAGAACTTTTAAGTGCTGCTCTTTAAATGTATGTTTAATATTTGGTTAATTGCCGCTATGAACCTAAACATATTGATTAAGGCCAGGTTCACATTAGAACAATTATCTGGTTAATTGCTCTGGTGCAAAAATAGGCCTAAAAATCATCAGAACATCAAGTTGTAAAAGCAGTGGCAGGAATTTCAAAATCACTCAGCATACCTACTGTAAATCACATCAGCAAAGCAATTAATTTAGGCTAATTACTTTTCTGTTTATTCAAGATGCACTTTGGAACTGTCTTTTGAAATCATGGCAATTAAATTATTAAGCAATATAATTAAAGAATGCTAGAATAGTCACCATTTTTCAAAAACAATAACTATTTCATGTGAACCTATATAGTAAGTATATCAACTTTGAAATAAGCATAATAAGAGAATTGTAGACATTTACAGGATTTCCTCTAAAAATACATTGAGTAGATTACCTGTTTGGAAACTGTAGCACGGGGTTATCTTTAATCCCTAATTATCAGTTAGAATCATCTAATTTCAATAATACACATTAAGATACCTTATCCACATAGGAGGAGGAATACCTAGCCACCAAAAATGGCACTGGCTAGTGGCATTTTCTCTAGATGAATGTGTGTTTGGCTTCTCATATGGCTTCTTATAATTAGGATTTTTAAATGCCCTAAAAACTAGATTAGGCACACTTGATGTTACTGAAATTTTCTGTTATTGAGTATTATAATTTTGGCAGCACCAATTTGTTTGAAATTGAAAACTGCCTGAGTTTCCAGCTGTTTCTCTATGAAGCAATGTTGTAACAGATCCTCAGCCAAAAAAAAAAAGGCCAGTTTAGGAATCAGTTCTTCATTGGAAAAAATGTAGAAATGTCGTTATTGGGGGAATTAACCATTCTCCAAACTGCTTCTCTGTTTGCCATATCGTGAGATAGCAAGTAGCTCTTTCTTTCACCTCTTTCCTTTATAAGGAGCAATGCTTACGCAGTATGTTTAGTGGAATATCCTGCCCCATGAAATTCTCTGCAGCAAATAAATTGTATTGTATCGTATTAAGGAGTGGGGCTCTTGAAATGAATCTTTTAGAGACACATACGTTAAAAGAGGTCATGGTAGCAGTTATCATTTTATGACTTTCTGGGCTGTGACAAGAATTTTAGAAAGATATTTTGAAAACAAGATTTGATACGGAAATTAAAGGTAAATTTCAAGTTTTGTTTTGTTATTCTACTTTTTGGTTATTCATAGGTATAAAAATTATTTTCTTCATTTTTCTTTATATCTCCTTAATTCAGTATGAATAGATCTCTGGGCCTAGCTAATTAATAGCATCACAAAGCTAAATTTTTCTCTAGAGATTATTTTCACAGAGAAGAACAAAAATATATGCACTTTTTACAATAATGTAGTTTACTTCTTTTACAAACTTCATAGTTTCTAGAAGTGCTCTATACTCGATCCAGATTTCTTGGTGATGCTATTTGTTGTGGAATGTTCAATTAGAAAGCTGTTTATTGAAGGTAAAAATATCAAATCAGATGAAAATAAATTTATTAATTAGATCAAATAGAAAAGTGTCAAGGACTCAGCACATAGAAAAACAAAGACATCTAGATGATGGTTATCAGTTACTTGGTCTTGATGTTTGTCCTCTGAAATCTGTCATTGAAACAAAAGAACAGTGTTACTCTTATTTTGGGAAAACTCAAGCTTGCACTTTTTGGCCTTCAAAACCTGAATTTGGCAATTATTATAGTTGAAAGATAGCATAGGTGTTATAAAAATTCATCACTATTTTGCAGACTTTAGTAGATTGCAAATTATAGTCACAAATTTTTCTCATCTCTATATGCATGCCTTTGTGCAATGTGATATTGCCTATTGTGCCATCAGGAGGTAGCATTTGTTTCTCTATCCCCTTGCATCTGAGCTGGCTTTTTTACTTGCTCAGACCAATAGGATATGATGAAAATTATGTTGTAGGACTTTTAAGCTTTGGCTTCAAGAGGCCTAGCAACTTCCTGTCTTGCCTTTCTGGAATGCTGCTACCACCTGAAGAAGCCAGACTAGTCTCTCTAAGGATGAGAGACCACAGAGAGATAGAGGTCTAGCCAAAGCCAGGACTACCTGTCAGATATGTGAGTGAGGCCATCTTAGACCATCCAGTCTCAGTCAAGCCTTCGGATTCCTGCAGTCCGTGAATGAAACCAGTCGTACTGCTTAGCTGAGCCCAGTCCAAATTGCTGGCCCATGGAGTTGTGAGCAACTAAGAGCTGTTTTTTTTTTCTTTTTTTTAAAGCTACTAAGTTTTGATGTGGTTTGTTATATAGCTATTGATCACTGAGTATGACTTTGTAGCTGCTCTATGCTGAGAATTATATTTAGGCAAGGTGCCAAGAGTGTTTTATTCATTATCTTATTTAATTATCACATCAACTCTGTGACTTAAGTATCATTATACCCTATTTTATAGATGGAGTAAAATGAGGCTCAGAGAGGTAAAGTATCTTGCTGATTGATGATCACAGCTCATAAGTGCAGAGTCAGGATTGAATATAGATCTCCCTGACCTCAATCCCATCTATCAAGCTGCCTCCAACAGCTTATTCTGAGTTTAAAAATACAGTTGGTTGCAATAAGCAGTTAAACCTACCATAGAGTCTACTAAATATAAGTGCTAGCTAAATAGCATAATAATATCATTATAATAAAGTAAATATCATCGCATAAAATAAATATTACCATGAAATGACATCTATTTGCAGTTTCTAGTGTTATTTTATCTTGAGTATTCACCTAAAAAATGCATGGTCTCATAAGTACTTTGAGTCTGAAAGGAATAGTATAATACAAATTTAAAAAATATGTAAATATAAGCCCTTGACTTTATATATATTTAAAATAGTTTTTGGTATTTCATAGTATTAAGAATATATCTTTTTCTCTTCTGTTGTCAAGTTAGGGAGTAATGGACTTGAGGAGACTCTCCTTTAGAAGAGTCGTGGCTGAGCCTTAATCACTGTTATATTTTGGCCTTCAACATCTGCGTCTTCTCTTAAGTCTCGTAAGGACATAATTTCTATGGCATATAAGCAATAATGGTACTAATACTTACCCCGGAATTCCACAAATAGAAGTGGGAGTCTTTTCATTTTGAAGTGCTTTTATTTTTTCTTTTAATGACCATACGTCAACAAAGCAGTTAATATTAGTATGTGATTCCAACATATATATCATAGCTCATCTTACCATTTATTACACAAGCACACCAATCAAACCTGCCTCAGGGTTTTATTGCCTGTTAAATAAAGCCTGAGAGCATTTCTTCTATGATTTATTAAGGTATTTTGAGAACTGGTTTCATTTGGGAAATACATTTTCCATTTATTTTCCTTTTAACATGAATTTAAACTGAATTCTTATTTTTGATCTTGATCTCTTTTTTCTGTCATATGTTACCAGTATATTTTAACATTTTGATATTTTATTGTATTAATCAGACACACACATGACTACTTAGCTTTGTGTGAATAATCTGGAGAAACTTATTTTATGTTTGCAGAGAGGAGAGTAAGTTACATTTTTTGATTTTCCTTTTTTTTTTTATGTTTCAAGTATACTTTACATTGGTTAGACATTTATACAGTTTATAAAACGATCCCCCGATTGCTCTTTCTCTCCTCTGGCTCTCCACCTAGCCATTACATTAATGCTAACTGCATTCTCTATATTGTGCTTCCCATCCCTGTGACCATCTATCAACTACTTTACTCAGATGGTTTATAAATTTCTTAGAATGTTACATTGATAACAGCATATGAATTAAAACTATCTAGGAATTGTGACTTTTCCACTGGGCCCCTCACCAGGATAAGGAAATGAGTGTTGATTGATTAAATGGCAATCAAACCTAGTGAACATAAGCTTGTGTTCAGGATAAGAGAAAAAAAATGAATTGCTCAAGTTGGTTAAGAAATAGAGCATGTCAAAATAAGTCAGTCAAAATAGTCAAGTTCATTTAATGGGTATAGACATAGCCTATCAATGTGCTTTTTAAATGTAATTGAAGAGTTAAAGAGGTGGTGGTTTATATGTGAGGTTTGTGGAGACAATTTTAGCCTAACTGACACCATGGTAACCTTACTGGATTAAAAAATTGAATGAAGAAGACAGGGAGAAAAATCCTGGAGAAACATGATATCCTTATAGCAGTGATTTATTCGGAAAGGAGATGACAGATCATGTCAAGACAACGCCCTGGCATTCTTCATTAAATTTAGTAATGAATTTGAAAAAAAAAAGTTTTCTGTAACATTTCTTTCTATAGCTTTATACACAGTTATGGGATAACTATCTTTGAAGAAGTATATATTATTTACCATACTGTTAATATTTTAAATATTGTGGTCTTCTTAGAATTAGAAATGTTTAATAATTTATATCTTCAAATAAATATCCATCCTCTTTTTGTTTCCAGGATTTTTCTTCTCACAAGTTTATTCCTAGTACCGAGACATCATTATGGTGTAGAGAAACATTTTTTTATTTTTGGCAGCCATCCATCTCTAAATAGGATATAACAGTGAATGAAGCTTGTTAGAGGGGGAGAAGTATAAAGTATCCTCCAGCAGGCCCTCACAGACATTTAGACATCCACACAGACATTGCTGCTGCTTGATGATCATCTCCTATTTTGAAAATGTTGCTGTTTAAGAAGATATAAGGATGAAGTAACTTCACAATGCTACACTCCTGTTGCTTATTGTATGCACATATATTTTACTTGTGATTCTTTCCCCGTTCATACTACTTATCTAAGGTTTAATTTCGATGGTTGCATTTATCTTTACGAACTTGTCACTGTTGTATACTACATTTCAGTCCTCTAAATAGGTTCTTTATGTGCACATTGAGCTTGGTAAAGTATTTAGAATTTGTGATAATCCACACTGATGGGCTTGGGAATATGTATAGGGGAGAACATAGGATATAATCCACAGAAGCAGAAAGTCCTAATATGTACCTCTCTGTGTTTTATCAATGTCATATTAGCATTGATTTCATTTTATTGTTGGGAGGATGGTGTCCTGTAAGCATTTAGATAGAGAAAACTGCCTATGATAAAACCTAGACTGTGGTTAATCTTCAAATCAGTTTGTCCTTAGGCAGGTAATCAAAAGTATACCGGTGTTATTTTGAAAGTTCTATTAAAGCTTTTATTTAAAAGTACCAATCATATACAGATAAAAATTCCAGAATATACAAAAAATATACTCTTAATTATCAGTAATGAACTGCAGTCATTGATTTTAATAATCACATTTGCAAGCTAGGTTCATTCAAATAAATATCCCAAGTCTTAGTATAAAAGTAATTTTCTCAGTGAAATCACTTTTAAAAAAAAAAATTTCAAGAGTAGATGTATCCAACTGGGTCGTTTGATTTTAAGTATTTATACAAGTGAGACTTATTTCCAAAGACTTCAAAGTGGGAAAATCAACAGCTTTGACTTTCTATTTTAATGGCAACAAGGAGGAAATTTTTGTTCAATTTCTGTTTAATTTGCTGTTACTACTTTTAACATTCACAAATTATGTCATTCATTTTGACATGAAAATAAGAAAATGAGTGACTTTGGAGTTTAGATCTTCAGAGTTTTCACAGGTCATTAGACCTGTTGTCTCTGTCTCCTCACTCCTCGTTCCCCAGGAGCAGGCCAATATCTAAACAATATGTAGTTTTTCCATAAGTCTTTGTAAAAGGAGTCTTTCTTCTTTCTGATCCATTATAGAGCATTTGATTCACAGATAATTTCCTCCCCTTTAATCTGTGTCTTCTTCTCTTACTTAAAGCTGTGGTTTATTTTACTTTTTGTTGATGTAGTCACTGATGACATTTTCTCATGTAACTTTTTTCCCTTTAACTTGCATCTTCTTCCATTGCTTAAACCGGTAGAATATTTTTGTTTATTGTTGTCATTGTCACTGATGACATTTTCATCTGATTCTTGACATATTCATTTTGTAATACATACCATTGTAAGGAATTTTTTGGTCAGTGACATTTTGGCAAACACTTGCCAGTGGCCACTGGAGAAGGTCAGTTAGACTCAGAGCAATAGAATAAATTAACCTGAAAAACTTCTCCATAATACTAATGAATAGAGTTCTTTTTTTCTTCCAAACTTATATCATTGAGCCATTCACTGTATAACCTTGGTAAACTTATTTAAGTTCTCTTATATAAGATTGGGATAATGAGAGCCTACTTGTTTAGAGGCTTAATCATGTTTCAAAAGCACCTTGAGTATGAATCATTAGTTCATTATTAGAATGGTGGCTTGGATGTTACCATCCATCATCAATGCTTTATCACCATCGTAGCCACATGGTTTCCTGAAAATTGACAGTGAATGTCTTAAATCAAACTTTTTAAAGACAGTAGGAGATCCTTGAAGGTTACTTATTGCTTTTTTATAGTAACACTGAAGCATTCACAATTATCTGAAGAAAATAAGACAATGAGAATATACTTACTATTATATATTTTTATATATGTCTCTTTATTCAAATCAAATTGACAAAGTGTATTTCTAGTTCAGTTGAGAAAGTGGAATGACTGAAAATTACGGAAAATTAACTGTTTACTTTGAGTGTTTATATGTAATTCTGAGTTTGATATAGTCCAAGAATCACAGGATCTGATCTGGAAATAATTTCAAAGGACATCTAATTCAGCCTTTTATCTGTAGGCTCCTGGCTGGCTCTTCATCTATTACAAAAAGTTTTTCTTTTTCATTTTCGTACCATGTGTTCCTTCATCTATCATCTGGGCCCATTTAGTTAACATACTAAATCGCACTCTATCTGACACAGCACTTTCTTAAAGCATTTTAAAAATCAGGTTATTTATTCTCAGTTTTTAAAAAAAAGACTATGAGACATCTTCTTAACCTTAGAGCTTGGGCAGGTCTGCAAGAGGTTTTAAAGGATAGAGAAGTCTCTCTGGAGTCCGTTTCATGGGAGTGGAGCAGAGAGGACACAGTGGCCTGCCAGAGGGCAAACCACTAGAGGGAAAACACTGCACACGCCAATTTCCCTTTGCTCAGTCTTGCTCTGTTTTTCCAGCCTTGTGGCTTGCAGGTTTATTAAAATGCTAATGATGTTTATTCTATTTTTTTTTGGAAGCTCTCCAGATTTGATTATTGATATATCTGAATAATAGTGGAATGCAACATTAAAGCCTCACTTGACTCTTTGCCTTAGATTTTTGTCAGTAGAGATATAAATACCACAGTGTCAGATGGATCATATGTACTTTTTTTTTTTTTAATATGTATAAAAGTCAGTGTTCTAAGAGAACTGCCAACTGTTCGGAAGTGAGCTTCTGTTGGGATGGTGATGGGTCTCCCATGGACTACTTCCTTAGTTGAGTATATTGTCCCACTCTGAAGGATAATCATATTTCTAATAACGAGTGCCTGAGGATGTTTCTGGGTTTCCATTGTTCTCATTTTCTGGGCTTTGATATTTCATATCTTGTACAAACTCACTAAGTGTAGACTAATAAACTGCAGAATAATCTACTTGTGACTAACAAGGGATTGAGGGGTTGTCATATTTCTACCTGCTCTTCCTGAAAATTTTAACCACAGACCCTTAGAACTGGAAAGAACATCTAAGAATACCCCACAGAGCTCTTTCATTTTGAAATTTTGAAACTGAGGTGCAAAGATGGTCTGTGACTTGTCCAGGTTCACACAGATTGCTAGTGCGAAGGCACTACATAAGTAGGTTTTTAAGTCAACATTTTTAGAAAAATCGAGATTACCTAAAATCCAGCTATCCAGACATTTCTACTGTTTACATATCGCTGAATGTTTTCTCAGTTATGCACGTGTGCGTGTACCTCTCCCTAACTCCTTTTGAAATTATGTTTTGCATACTATTTTGCAATCTGTTTCAAAAAGTCAATTATATATTATGGATTTATTTTTGTTTTAATAAATATATATCTATGTCACCATTTCTCATGGATTTTTGGTAGGGTTTTAGCACATTGTGTTTAATCAGTCTTATCAATAGACATTTTAATTATTTTCAATTTTGACTCCTATTAATAACTGCATAATGAACATTCTTTTTCCTATTTCTTTGTATATTTTATTTTTGTCTCTTTTGGGTTAAATTCTTGAAATTTCTGCATTTAAGGGTATACATATCTAAAATTTTATACATCTTGCTTAATTCTCTATAGAGGAGATTATATCAATATATAAGTTTATATCCCTGCAAAAGAGTATCTGTTTGTCTATACCTATGCCAGCTCTGGATGCTATCATTAACTATTTTGGAGCATTTAAAAAATAACTTGAAGGTTTAATAACTGAAAAAAACTTGGAATAAATTGTTTAGTATTTTCCACTGAGAGACAGTATAGCGTAGTAGTTATAAACACAGGCTCTGGAGACAGTCTGCATTCAAATGCAGAAATTTCAAGAATTTAACCAGGAATTGAATCCTGGTTCTTCCACTTCCTGTTTGTCACTGGGCAAGTTACTTAACCTCCTGCTGTCTTATTTTCTTATTTGTAAAAAGAGGATATGAAGTAGTACTTATTTCATAAAGTTTTTGTGTGATTTAAATATGATTATATGTGTAAAGTACTTAGTTTCTGGCACATAGTTAGCTACTCAGCCACCTTTAATAATAATTATTATTATTATCAGTCAGTGAGCATTTGATTTCTGCCTACAGTTCATAGCACATAATGTTGGAATGTGAAAAGAGACATGAGAATTATAGTGATCAAAAAGACCCACCATATACCAGAAGAAATAAGGCATAAGTAAATGAAAAGTTACATAATCAAGTTAAATAACAACACAAAACAGACTTAGACTAAAACAATATTGATTACCAAATGAATGGCACGTTCGTGAAACAGGGTCCCCTTATTATACCTGGAAGGGCAATACTGAAGTTTGCTCTGTTTTGTATTCTTATTTTCCAACAGGACCAACTTAATGATTTAGGGTGATCATGTGTCTCAGTTGATGCAGCACAGTCCTGGTTTTAGTCTGGCCTAACGTCATGGTTGCATGATAAATTATATGGTTACCCTATTTTCTATTGGTATCTTCTTTCTGTGGTTGTCATTGTGATGATGATGTGATGTCAAGTTCTTGCTTTGGCCTGTTAGCTATTTTGACTGTAATCTATGCTCATTTGTTCTATTTTGGATAAGTTTTTTAGTTTAATATAAAGGACAATCTTATTACTAGGTGCTCAGGGGAAAGCTCATGCGTACCTATCATGAACTGCTCACAAATGCTAAGAGGGAGACTGGAAAAATAGTTTATTGCCAGGTTTTAGACAACCCAGCATGTTATATCAAGGTACAAACTAAGACTTTATTTTTCTGAAACCAAAGAGAGAGATATTTCAAGGTGAATTATGGCAGTTACGTAGAAAATTTTAAATTTATGAATAAAACAAATCAATTATATCTTGGAGTTCTAACATTTTGAACACAAGTGTGCTTGTAATACTAAATACATTTTGAGCAATGTGTAGTTCTTCATATCTTCAGTACAAATTTTTGAAAATGCTTTAATGTCCGACATTGTTGACATCTTAGATTATTTCCCAATATTTGATTGTCAGTTGAATCTTCTTATCTGTTTTCTTTGACACTGGTGTCACAGTAATACATTTAAAGGATTGAGAGTTTGATTTTTGAATGATGAATAAATGATAAAGGAGAAAATGAAGGAATAGAGATTGACTCTATGATGGGCCCTGGCAAAAATGAAACATTTTAAGCTCTTATTATAACTGTCTCTTAATTAGGTATTATCAAATGTTAGAGGAAAATGCTTGTCACATTTGGATTATTATATAGGAAATTCATGCTCTGAATCATAATGGGCCTAGAAGACATTTTTTTCTGATCTAGATGAGACTATTGTAATATAGTATTTGATTCAATACAATTTGTATTCCTTTTTAAAAACCATTTATTTATGTGCCAGGTATTGTGCTTAGTGCAGGAGGTACACAGTTCGAATAGGAAATAGTCTGTGCCCAGAGGGGATGGAGTTAATAAGAGCAGTGAAGAATCAGCATTTTGAAAATTTCCCTGTATATCATTATAGAATAACATCAGAAACTACCAATACTTATATAGCATTGACTCTGCTAGTCACTATTCTAACTGCTTTTGCATATATTAAATTCCTAACAACACTGTGAGGTAGATACTGTTACTATTCCCATTTTCCAAATGTGGAAATCAAGGCACAAGAGATTAAGTTACCCATTGTCACATAGGTAGAAAAAAATTTTCTATCCCAAGTAAACTCTTTAAAGAAGCATTCATTATTCACATGTCCTCTGTTTCATGTCTCATAAGTATTATGGGAAGTAGTTATTACTTGTGTGATCTAAGAATAGGTGAGAGAAAATTACCAAGTATAACTTCATTTTGCTTTATTTATTCATTAACCAAATATTTATTTAGCACCTGTCAGGTAGTTGGGATAGGGCAGTGAGTGGAACATTTGTTTTCCCTGTCTTCACGGAGTTTATAGTTTAGCAATATAGGCCTCAGACATAATCAAGTGATTGCTGGATAATTGTATACCACTTTTGCCATTTTTCATTTTCATCATTTCTATTCTCTCCTTTTAACTCTCCTGAACACTCTAAAACCTTGTTTGCTATTCCTGTAGTTGGAGAAATTAATAGTTTCTAATTCGCATGTGTGGATAATTTTTAATTACTGTACATTATACTTTGTATAACCTGGATTTTCACACATTGTACAATGGCTTCCTTGAACTGCCTTTTATATACCAAATTCCCTTCTTCTAGCTGATGAAAGATGGTCCTTGGCTATCAGATTTTCTAATTTACTTTCAGTGATGAGCAGAGATGTACTGTTAACTAAAATTTCTGTTGTATCTACATTTCTTTTTACATATAGGAAAAATAAGTAAGCTTTTACTTTCCTAATGAGAAACTAATCCTGGGCCCTGAGCTGATTTATCATTGCCCAGTGGTGGGACTTACTGCCAACTACTGCAGCCGGTAGGAGAGAGTCTGACCTTTGTGGAAGCCTTGGGATGCTAACGCGTAGCAACTTGTGACAAGAACGGACCCACTGGTTGAGTTTTGATTGGTTTTTCTTTCAGCATACGTGGTTCTCTTCCCAGGTCTCTCACATCGGCAATCACTTATGTACAGTGTTTGCTGCTGAAAAAGAAATCTTCCACCTCTCCTCAGGGGACCTGGAGTTTCCACTGTGGAGGCTTGAAGTCTTGGGGGCTGGCTGACCTTCCCCTGAGGCCCAGAAACAGAGTGGAAAAGGTGGTTGCTCTCAGGTGAGGGAAGTAGCTCCCTCCACAGCCTCAGCCGTGAATCCTCTGGGATGACTGGCAGCTGACTTTTCCCCAAGGCACCTGTCAAGACTCTTACCTCCCTGCAGAGTTATGCCAGCCGAGGGAAGGCATGCCTGCACAGACTGCAATTAAGAGACTTTATCGTTATTATTTTTAGATATTTAGAAGTAAACCTCTTCACTCCTGCCCTCCTCCAGCTGTCTCAAATGACACACTGATTCATTTTTTTTCACTTTCAAACTTGTTTTTAGGACTGGTTTTTGTCCTCAAGTAAAGCATTCCCTCTAAGTATATGAAAAGGGCTTTCCTTTGAGATTTTTGTCTTTAGTTCAGATATTACACTAAAACATAGAGCATAATTTATGAAAAACTATTTTTCTTATTGGTGGCTCAAGTTTTCCCGATAGGATGCCAACCCAATTTTACAGTGCATTCTCAAAGCTAGTGACTGAGAGCTTTCTTCTTCTACTCTTTATTTCAGAAGCAAGCAGTGGTTTGTCTAATTACTCTACTGTAGATACAATTAGGGAGAAAAGGTCAGTCTAGTCATGGACAATTAAAGTAGGGAAAAGCTACATTTATAACCACTAAGAGCCATTATATCAATTTAGTGCTGTTCATGGGCATGTAACCCATTTTCTAGGATAGATAAATCTAATCTTGGTATTATAGTGCATTCACTCTGTTAAAGGCCTTAGGTGCTGCAGAGGAGATTATAGCAGGCAATTTACATTAATTATATATTCTTTCACTGTGTCTCATCATGGATTTTAGGATCGGGATTTTGTAAAACTGGATAACCATAATGGGTAGAAACAGGCACTCTGAGTCCTTGGTTGACCTTTCTATTTTTAGGTATTTGACAAAGTAAAATAGCTTGTTGAGATTAAGGTTTTCTAACTTTTTTTCAGTGACTAACAGGGATTACTGTTTTAACTAAATTTCCTATTAAAGACATGTTTCATTTTACATATAGGAAAAATGTACTAACTTTATTCTAATGAGAAAATAATTCTGGGATCTAAGTTGATTTATCATTGCTATGTTAACTTTTATATCTTCATGTATTTAGGATTTTTAACTTAAAAAGACATTATGGATTTAGTACAAGTTAAGAAAATATGATAGAAAATGCAATATTTGTGTTAATTTCACTTCTTATGAAAAGTCTTAATATTTCTTATGTCTTTATATGCTGTGCAAGATTTATCACATATCATCAGATTTTTACAAATCTGAAAGGTTGTCTTCCCAAGTAATCCTTTTGCTTTAGTAATCTTTTGAATCAAATTGCTCAATGTTTTGAATCAAGAAAAGGAGGGTGGAAAAATTGAGTTTGTCTGGCTTAGACTTGTGAAGAAAATGAGAACATATCTATAACTTGATAGTCTAGAGATTTCTCTATTCAGACTAATTTTTTGTGATATTAAGCCAATGACATCCTGATCTTTATTTTCTGAGACCTTTATAAATCTAAACAAAGGGGTTCCTAGATGAAATACCACCATTTACTTGCTAGGGATTTCTGTTACCTTGGTTCTTTTTTCTTTGTTGTAAGATTCGAGGTATACCTTTGGGCCTTTGAAACTAACTCCCCATAACTGTATTTATCTCTTCTAGTATTTGTTACAGTCAAGAGAAAAGTATAAAACTGAGTAGACTTATCAAGGCTGTCTTTCTTGTTTTAGTTCTCAGATGCTATCATCGTGAATTTTCTAAAATTCATGATGTCATGATTATGTCATGGTTGATTACGTTAATCTCCACTCAGCCTAGTTTGCTCTAAGTCAAATTGGAGTTGAGACATTCCACTTGACTACATAGTCAGTGACTTTTTTCTTGACTCTGTAGAAATCAAATTTTGGATTAAATTGATATTAGGACTTTAATCCTTGGTCTATATGTCACCTTGGAATAGTCCCTAGCTCTGCTCTTTTTCTTCCAGTCTCTCTCTACTAATGTTTGAATAATAATGTCACCCATCTTAATGACCCATGTACATATACACAGCATTAGAAGTTGGTTGAGATTGCTTTATAATTACAGCTTTATTTGTGGAAATTTGATATCTTTAAATATTATAAGACATAGCATTTCCTATTTGCTTAAGCCCAGTTTTCTTATGTTCTATATATTTCATATTAAATTTAGTTTTATGTATTCAATAATTTTATTATGGTATCATTTCAGTGTTTTTTTTTAATTGGTAAATGAGTAATTGATACATAAGTGTATACTTTTTGTACATTTTATATGTATTTTTAATATAAATTTTGTAATTGACTATCTTTTTGATTTTATATAGTTTCTAATAGTCTTGTAATTGATTCTCTTGGACCTTAAAGGTAGACTGTCATATCATCTGAAAATCATGATAAATTTGCCCTCCAAGATTTGGTGGTTTATTTCCTTCATATATTTGATTGTATTTTCTAGAACATCAAGAGGCAAGCAATAGTATGTAAAGCTTAATTTTTAAAATTTACTTCTTGCTTTTCCTAAACTTTCTCCCTCTTTCCTTTCTTCTTCTTTTTTAAAGCAGATATATCAAATGAAACAAAATGACAATTATTAATGGAAAGTTACCTTTGTCTGGGTAATTAGGGTTGAAGAGTGGTTTACAGAAGTAATTGTTGCATTCATTTTACTTAACATTGAATAAAAAGCTAAACTGAGCTACACTTTTGTTTTTGATTCCTATCAAGTGTAAATTATCGGCTTTCAGGGTTGTTAAAATCTTTTCTTTTTCTTAAGTAGCCTATTAAAATATGACTCTTCTCAAATAGTGTTATTATATAATTTAGTTTGTTGTGTACTGAAACTAATAATTCATCTACAGCTTTTACTTTTTTTAAAGAAAAATCAAACTTGAATTCCTTAGTTATTAAGTCTTTGTATAACACAGCAAACATCATCTTTTCAAATAAAAAGTATTGAATTAGGTATTGTTGTATTTTCTCTTAAAACCTGAACGTCCCTGTTAGAGATATCTTGCCATTTTTCCATGTCTAGATCTATATAAAACATACTTTAGTAGTAATTTAAAAGTTTAGAATATTTGTTGATAAAATGTCTTTTAATAAATCTATGTTGTGTAATAAAATGAATTATTTGGAAAAGTCTTTTAAAGAAAAGAACCCAAACCTTCCCTTCCCCCTTCATTTATTTATTTAAACAATTTTTCCCTAATCATCTCACATTTATATGTTATTCCTAGCTTATCCCCACCCCTCCCCTGCCGCCCCCAGTTTGTTCAGTGTCTTTATAGGAGTACATGAAGTGAAAAATCGAATGCTGCATGATGCGTATTATCAGATGGTGGGTATTTGCATATCTAACAGCTAGATATAACTCTTGTGTTTCAATTGATTATATAAAATAGATTTATTGAAACTTATTTTTAATAATAATATAGGTCATTTCAAGAATGATCAAAAATAAAATTATATAATTTAATTTTAAAAGATTATTGTTTGGTCTTTTGTATTACTAAGTATACTCATCTCTTCTGTTTTAATTTTTCTTTTCTTTTCTTTTATTTATTTTTTTTTTAGTGCCTGCTTGCCATGCAAAAGAGCTAACTATCTGCATTAGAATCAAATTATTTTTCTTGGAACTTCAGATTAGAGCAGGAGTATAATTGCTACTACTATTTTTTGATTTTGTTTTTTTTATTTGATATGTAAAGCTAGAAGTTAGTTTTTAAAAAACTCCATTTTAGAGAGAACCATAAAATGATTCCTAAAACTCGTTTTTCTGAAAACAGATGAAAATTTGTTGATATCAAGTGTATAACAACACATTTATAACTTGTGTAAGTAAGGAAAAATAAATAATAGGTGTTGGTTCAGAATGGAATGCTAAAATATCAGCAAACTTTGATACTTTCTTGAACCCCCAAGTTGTGAAAAAAAACCTATTTTTTTTGTAGTTCAATATAATATGTCTAAGCTATACAAGTAGGATTTTATAACTAGAATCATATTAATGCACATTTCTCCAGAAATTATTGATATCAAGTACATAGATTTATATTCAGTAGAGGATTTTGTCTTCATTAATTTTATGAATAGATATCATTAATTTTATGAATGTATACACACACATATATGTGTGTGTGTGTATGACCTAATATATTCTAATACTGTGCTAGGTGCTGGGCACAAAAAAATAATACAGTTATACCTTGGAGATATTTCTGGTTTGGTTCCAGAACACTGCAATAAAGCGAATATCACAATAAAGTGAGTCACACAAATTTTTTGGCTTCCAGTGCATATAAAAGTTATATTTACATTATACCATAGTTTATTAAGTATGCAATAGCATATGTCTAAAAATGTACATACCTTAATTAAAAAATATATTATCATTAAAAAATGCTAACCATCATCTGAGCCTTCTGCGAATCGTAATCTTTTTGCTAGTGAGGGGTCTTGCCTTGATGTCGATGGCTCTGGTTGCTCAGGGTGGTAGTTGCTGAAAGTTGGGGTCACTGTGGCAATTTCTCAAAATAAGACAACAGTGAATTTTGCCGCATTAATTGACTGTTCCTTTCATGAATGATTTCTCTGTAGTACGAAATGCTTTCTGATAGCATTTTACCCACTGTAAAACTTCTTTTAGAATTGAAGTCAATCCTCTCAAACCCTGCCACTGCTTTATCAACTAAGTTTATGTTGTATTCTAAATCTTTTGTTGTCATTTCAACAGTCTTCACAGCAACTTAACCAGAAGTAGATTCTACCTCAAGAAACCACTTTCTTTTCTTATTTATAAGAAGCAAATGTCATCTGTTAAAATTTTACCATGAGATTACTACAATTAAATCACATCTTCAGGCTCCATTTCTAAGTCTAGTTCTCTTGTTATTTCCATGATATCTGCAGTTACATCCTCCACTGAAGTCTTGAACCCGTCGAAGTCATTCATGAGGGTTGGAAACAGCTTCTTCCAAACTCCTGTTGATGTTGATATTTTGATCTCTTCCTATGAATCAGAAATGTTCTGAAAGGCATAGAATGGTGAATCCTTTTCAGAGATTTTCAATTTACTCTGCCCAGATCCATCAGAGGAATCACTATCTATGGCAGCTATGGCCTTAAAAATGCGTTTCTTAAACAAGAAGATTTGAAAGTCAAAATTATTCCTTGATCCATTGGCTGCAGAATAGATGTTATATTGGTAGATATGAAAACAACATTAATCTTGTCGTGCATATCCATCTTGGGTAACCAGGTACATTGTCAATGAGCAGTAATATTTGAAAGGAATCTTTCTTCCCAAGCAGTAGCTCTCAGTAGTGGCCTTAACATATTTAGTAAACCATGTTATAAACAGATAGGCTGTTATCCAGGCTTTGTTGTTCCATTTATAGCGCATAGGCAGAGTAGATTTAGCATAATTCTTAAGGGCCCTAGAGTTTTCAAAATGGTAAAATGAGCATTGGCTTCATCTTAAAATTATCAACTTCATTAGTCCCTAACAAGAGAGTCAGCCTGTCCTTTGAAGCTTGGGAGCCAGACATCTTGACCACCTCTTTCCTGTTTAGCCATGAAAGTCCTAAATGGTATCTTCTTCTAATATGAGGCTGTTTCATCTATATATTGAAAATGTTGTTTAGTGTAGCTACCTTCATTAATTATCTTAGCTAGATCTTCTGGACAGCTTGCTGTAGCTTCTACATCTGCACTTGCTGCTTCATCTTACACTTTTAAGTGATGGAGATGGCTGCTTGAATCAACCCCTTAAACCTCTTGAATCAACCCCTTCTAGATTCAAACTCCCTCTTTAGCTTCCCCACCTTTCTCAGCCTTCACAGAATTGAAGAGAGTTAGGTCCTTGCTTGGGTTAGGCTTTGGCTAAAGGGAATGTTGTAGCTGATTTTATCTCTCCAGGCCACTAAAACGTTCTCCATATCAGCAATAAGGCTGTTTCACTTTCTTATTATTCATGTATTCACTGGAGTAGCACTTTTAATTTCCTTCAAGAACTTTTTCTTTGCATTCACAACTTTGCTATCTAGCACCAGAGGCTTAGCTTTCAGCCTATCTTGGCTTTTGACATGCCTTCCTCACTAAGCTTAATCACTTTTAGCTTTTGATTTAAAGTGAGAGATGTGCAACTTTTCCTTTCACTTGAATACTCAGAAGATGTTGTAGGGTTATTAATTGGTCTAATTTTAAAATTGTTGTGTCTCATGGACTCGGGAGACCCAAGGAGAGGGAGAGAGACACGTTTAATTAAGTTAGCCACCTTATGTGGGTGCAGTTTGTGATGCCCCAAAACCATTATAATAGTAACATCAAAGATTACTGGTCACAGATCACCATAACAAATACGATAATAATGAAAAACTTTGAAATATTGTGATAATTACCAAAATGTGACAGAGACATGAAGTGAGCAAACGCTGTTTGAAACATGGTGCTGATAGACTTGCTCAACACAGAGTTGCCACAAACCTTCAATTTGTAAAAACCTCAGTATCTGTAAAGCCCAGTAAAGTGAAGCTCAATAGAATGAATTATGCCTGTGATGGTCTTATTTTTAGTTACTCGTAGGCATCAATAAGGGCAAAAACAGACTAATGAATGATTAACTGCAGCATGACATGATTCTTATTATAATAGAAGTCTTGAGAAGCAAAAAATAAAATCCTGTATGAGGGTCATAGCAAATAATTTATGATGGATAAGGCTATATGCAACTTATTAGAACTATATATAAATTGCATCTATAAAATTAAGACTGTTTTAATCAATTTTTTTTTTTTTGGCAAAAGGTAGCCTCTTTATAATACTCTAGCTTTCCATGCAGTATTTAAGAATTGTTCAATTTAATTTGCTATAAAGTGAATTTAAAAAATAAAATGAAAATGCAGAAAATAAAAGATAATTATGTTTGAAAACAACTTGAATATAGAGTATATATTGCAAGATGGAGTCCTTTATGGAGTTTTATTTTTATTTTTTATTCTAAATCAGTATTTATTCTAGGACTAATTTATATCTGAATTTTCATGTTATGCTAAATGTTTATTTACAAATAATCAGTTTATAGACTGGGAGGTAGGGAAATTTGGAAGGCACACTAGTAGTTTCATCAGAAATCAAGATAAATTGTTACTGAACATTTCTAAGATTTGCTAGTCAGCATTCGCTTCATTGTTCAAACTCAGAGAGGTCAGCCTACTTGGGGGTTAATTCTAGAGGCCAGGACTAAAATTTGAATTAATCTATCTCTAACTGGAAATGACAAAGAGCTGTAAAAACCTGCTCTATAAAGTATCTCGTTTTTTTTTAGTCTGAGAAACCACTTGACGACAACTTCAAAATGTGTGTATATGTGTGTGTATTTATTTGAATGTGTGTATGTGTAATTTACTTTTCTACTTTGTTACAAAATGATTCAGTCAGTTTACCATGGTTATTAGTTTTATTAGATTAATTTATTGGCAGCTGGTTAGAGGAAAGTGGCAAGTTTAGGTGTGTGGTTTTTTTTTAAGTCTGAAGGGAAGCCTAATTTCTTGTTTATCTCTAACCTGTAGCTTAAATTTATGGAAATCTCCAGTTTTTTGACTCCAATCTTTGGCTTTTTGCTTTTAGATCAGTCTGGGAGGATTATGGTCCTGCCTTATTTCTCTGGTGTTGGTTGGTCTGCTCACGGGTAACGACTGGGTAAATCTCCATGTTTTCCATTTCATCCCTTTTATTCATCTCCTTTTTCATCATCTTTTGGCCTCTGTTTTTCACATTTCCTTTTTTTTTTCCCCAGCTCTCTCATTTCCTCTTTGAGATTATCTAAAATCCTTTCCATACTGTTTTCTCTATCTTTCCTCTCTTGGATTTACTCATCTCTATTTCCATGTTTCCCTTTCTTTTGTCTGTCTCCCATTCTTCCATTTTAAAGTTAGTAATCTTGTATTCCACATCAAGTGCTCACATTTCTATTGTTTGGTGGAAGGTGATGCACAGTAGAGTAAATCACTTGTTAGTGGTGTTACCCTGATGTTTATCTGACATCCCATTAGCAGATTTGACCAGTGGGCCTTTGGGATTTGTGGGAGTTCCTACACAGCCCAGAGAAGGAAATACTGCCTGAAAGAAGGAAATTGTACAGGTTGACTGGGTCCTGGACACCTAAGTAGGACACATAGATATCAATGGCAAGTTTTTGAGTATGTTGCATTTTTTAAAAAAAGTTTTTAAGCACATTTTTATACAATAATTGATCATTTGTAATAGTCCTGACAACAGTGGAAGTGACTGTTCTCATGAATTTTTACCTCTTATGAGAGGATGGTCCTGACTTTGAATAAAGCTTTGTGTTTAAGAAGGCAAATTAATCCTTGATATTTTTCCGTGAAATTTCCTAACTCTTCTTCATGGATGCCATGGTCCTTGGACCAAGTGCTGTTCCACGAAACTGTGAGGTTACCACCTATTAGATCAGCAGTGTAGGTGGTAGCTTCCACAATAGAACAATGCTTTATCTTAAATTCTTATTTCAGTAATACTTACACCTCATAAGGCATTATCAGAAATATTAGGTTTCTTGAGCTTACCAACTCTGCAAGGTATATAGGGCAAATAGTATCATTATACTGAGTGGAAAAATGAAAGTTCACAGAAATGACTTAACCAGTGTTTTCCAAACTAGTTGTTGCCACAATTATATTTGAATTTAGTTCAATGCTTTGTGTTATAATGCTTCCTATTTGTTGAATAGTAGTTTCAAAATAGTAAAATAAAAATTTCTTATTTAGATCCATATTTTAAGATTCAACTTACATGCTACCTACCACTTTAGGATTGCCAAATAAAATACAGCATGCTCCATTCAATTTGAATTTCAGATAAAAACAGCAGATACTTTTTAGTATAAATATATCTCACGCAATGTTCATATTTTCATTTGCTAAATCTGGTACCCTACACTACCTCCAGGGGTCTCTTCCTAATTCTCATTTTTTCCAACAGAGGGAACTCTGATCTCTTGAGTTCCAGGAGTTTGGTTTTCTCTCTCTGGTACTTTGTATTTCACTTTACTTATTTGTAAAACTGACTTTTCATCTATAAGACTGTAAACTCTTGGAGTAGAGGCATTTAGTTTTTAATGTTTTGATACTTTATCCATTGAAAGAATGGATCTTTAGATCCAGTGCCCTGCTGAGCCATATTAGAGCCTAAGGCAAAAATATTTTAAAATGTGTCATCCTACATACACCTATCAAAATATCCCTCCGTATTTTGTATCAAGTAGAAAAGTTAATAAAAGCTCTACAATAAAAAATATGACTATGTATAAAGAACATTGCCCACTCTGTTGGATACTGTTATCAACACTTAGAAACCTTGGCAGGGCATGACCTCATGGACTGGGAGCTAGCTGGCAGCTGATTGGAAGTGGTTTCTGTTGTACAATAATGCAGCATAATAAAACAAGCAACAATAACTTGTCTTTGTTTAAAATTTATTTTTTCATCATTAATTTTTGCATTAATTTTTATTCTTTAAAATATTACACTAAACTATTATCTTGATTACTAAATATTTTTGGTGCCTTTTAAAATCTTGTGCTTCTAGTTAAATCTTTGGGAGAATGCAAGAAGTTATTTTAGCATCTACTTATATTTTTATATCTTAGTCAACTATATAGTCAGGTTCATAGATGACTATAAATATAAAATCTTTAGAATTCATTAAATCTAATCTTTTTTTTTAATAGATGAAGAAACTGATCACAGTGGCAAAGTTGAGACTAGAATTCCGTGCTTACTGTGGTTTCTGTGAGCCATTTAGGCATCACTGTGAAGAATGCATCATTTAAGTCAAACTTCTCTTTTTTACCTTTGACATTAGAGTTTCTGAGCATACAGAATGTCATTGGAACATATCGTGTTCATTATTGGAGGGATTCATGCATATTGTTTATTCCTAGATCACTTACTTTAAAAGTCTGTCAGGTTTTTTAGAGAGAAAAATAATGTAAGTGGAAACATAAGTATCCTTATTTAAATTACCTTTCCATTTTGCATAATAGAAAGATCAATTTTGATTTTTATAGGTAACATTTAAGCCTAGGTCATAGTTACTTTCTCAAAAAGTTCCACTATTGTAATTATCTGTCTTAGCAAAGTTTCTTCTAGGTGTCTATAGATGGCTGTGCTTTTCCGAGGATTGCCCTCTTGACTTCTGATTTGGGAATTAAGATTTTGATAGAAACTTTATCTCACCTTCCTATGTTGCTTGCTTCATTAGAGCTGATAAAGTAAGATACACCTCAAATATAGAATGATAGAGATATGACAGACAACCTAGTACAAATCTTTAGGAGACAAGCTAAAGAGTTTGATTGACAGATTGTCCTGTAATTTTGTGAAGCAAAGAGAATTTTTTTATTAACTAGTGAGACAGATGGGCTCAAGTTTGATGGGCTTAGTTTAGTTCTGCTTGTGTTTGGATGACTTTTTCTTTTCTTTTTATAGTAAGTAAGGCAAATAGATAGACTAGCGTTAGTCTAATATGAGCAATGAGGCAACTACTATATAAAATACTATAGTTGAAGCTCTTATTAGAAGAAAGTTCAAAGATTTTGAAAGAAAAAACAGGGACTCTGCACGGAGGACTTCAACAAACTGTTATGCTAAAACTGTAGGCCTAACAAAAGAACCTATTGTGTGTTACTTAAGCTACCATTCTAAAAGGACAGATTTGTTTAATATAGCAACTGTAAGTAATGAGATGCCCATGTAAAAACTAAGGAAAGATTCATCGATGTGCTCAAATCATTGTATGGAAAGTTTTTGGGGGAAAAGATAGTTTTGTGATCTTACACATTATCAATTGTGAAGGACAGAAGCTACCTTTACAATGATGAAATCCAACAAACATTACATTAATCAAATGATCGATTGTCACCATCAACAATGGGGAAAATGGACATCATGTGCCTTCAGATGTCATCCTATGGGTATATTACAGCATCTCCTATAGTCTTCCTGCCAAAAATGCTTCATCTAAATATAATCACTGAGTAGTAATTAGACAAATCAAGATTATGGGACAGCTTCTGAGGCAATTGATGTGGACTCAAAATATTTTTAATATGATGAAAGGCAACAGCAGAAGTTAAAGGAGCCTTATAATTAAATACAATGCATGATTCTTTATTGGATCCTGGTTTGAAAAAATGTATATTAAGAACATGATTGGGACAAGTAGAGATTGTGTAAGAGAAAGATGATCGAATCAAAGTTAAGTTTCTTAGGTGTAATAATGATATTGTGATTTAATAGGAGAATGTTCTAGGTTTTAGGAGATGTATGTCGAAGTATTTATAGTTAAAATATTAGATATATTTTTAATAATTTTTTGCTTTTCAATTACAGTTGACATACAATATTATATTAGTTTCTGGTGTACAACCTAGCGAATAGACATTTATGTATGTTAGGAAATGTTCACCCAGATAAGTCTAGTACCCATCTGACCGCATACATAGTTATTACAATATCATTGACTGTATTCCCTATGCTATACTTTACATCCCCGTGACTTTTTCTTTTAAACTGGCAATTTGCACATCTTAATCTCTTCCTCTTTTCCACCCATCTCCCCAACTTTCCTCCCATTTGGTAACCATAAAAATGTTCTCTGTATCTATGAGTTTGTATCTGTTTTGTTTGTTCATTTATTTTGTTTCTTAGATTCCACATGAAAGTGAAATCATAGTATTTATATTTCTCTATCTGCCTTATTTCACTTAGGATAATACTCTCTAGGTCCATCTATGTTGTCACAAATGACAAGATTTTATTTCTTTATGGCTGAGTAATATTCCATTGTATATATGTACCACCTCTTCTTTATCCATTTATTGAAGAGTATCTAGGTTGCTTCTATATCTTGGCTATTGTAAGTAATGCTTCAATGAATATACGGATGCATACGTCTTTTTGAATTAATGTTTCGGTTTTCCTTTTGGATAAATACCCAGAAGTGGAATTGCTGGGTACATCTTTGTCTCTTGTTATAGCCTTTGTTTTAAAGTCTATTTTGTCTGAGATATGTCTTGCTACTTCAGCTTATTTTTTGTTTCCATTTGCATGAAATATCTTTTCCATCCCTTTACTTTCAGTCTATGTGCACCTTTTGATCTGAAGTGGATCTTACAGGCAGCATATGTGTAGCATCTATATAACTAGCATTTTGAACTCTTCATCTGGTAGATTGCTTTTTTCCATTTTGTTTAGTTTGTTTTCTGGAGCTTTGTTCTGTTCTTTCATTTAAGACATGTTTTTTTTGTTTCTCCATTTTGGCTACCTCCCTGTGTTTGTTTCTATGTTTTAGGTAGAGCTGCTATGTCTCCTGGTTTTAGTAAAGTGGCCTTATATAGTAAGTGTCCTGTGGGGCCTAATGATTCAGTCTTCTCTGGTCACCTGAAGCGGGAACTCCAGGTGTGTCCCCTCTGTGTGCGTGTGTGTGTGTGTGTGTGTGTGTGTGTGTCCGTGTCCTCGTCCTTTTGTTGTAGTTGAGCCTAAATTTTTGTTGACACATCAGTGGAACGGATTGACTCTCAGGTTGATTGGCTGCGAGGACTGGTCGTGACTACAGCAGAGGGGCTGTTGTGCAGGGGCTTATTCTATGGTGCGGTATTCACTTCAGTGGGGCTCTGGTGCCTTCTGAGTCTCACCTTTGGGTATGTTGTTTGTGGAGGTAGTTGGGTGGTGCTCAGCTTGGTCTGAAGCTGGCCACCAGGTGGTTGGTTTGGGACAGTGCTGGAGGCACTCTGGTGCAGGCCAAGGTGAATCACTGTCTATGCCTTTGCTATGATATGAGCTTCAAAGTGATCTGTAGATGGTTGCCACTTGTGCTGGGCTTAAAGGTACCTAGGAGAGGCTAAACTGTGATCTAAGGCCAGCTTCCACTAGTGCTGGGCTTGAGGCTGCTTACTAATAGGTACGAGGCACACAAAGGCCAATCACTACTTGTTTGTGGTTCATGAACTTTTGAGAGATTTTAATAAAGTCCACATTATGAGCCAAGACAAGCTATTTGTATGGAAAAGCCACTGGAATGCTAAGCTGCAGCCACTATCATGGACTGGCCAAAGAGACTCATGTGTCAAGGGTAGTAAATGAAGCTAGGACTAGAAACCAGCTCTTTTATGCTTAACACCCTTCAAAGTAGAGACTCAGATCAACTTACATTTAAATGATATAAATGAGTGGGACATCAGTAATGAAAAATTGGGTGCCAATCAAAAACTATCTTTGAAGGAAAAAAAATGTAGCTAAGACATTGTTCAAATGATAGTTTATCTTAATGTTTATATGTAATGATAATTAAAGTTTAATCATTTATTTAGTTGTTCTATTTTGACTATTCGATGATAGTCTCCTTCTCTTCCATAACAAACCCATAGTATGTATGTTGTTAAATGACTTACCCCAGAGTACAGATGGGTTCAGCATAATGGTGACATGCTTGATTTTGAGACTGGACCTTCTAACTCAGCAATCTTTTGTTTCCAATCTTTTATTTCCTCAGAGAATATGTTAGATGGTTTAAATGTGATCATGTATGTGAAAAGGCTGGAGAAATTAAAGTGTTTATACACAATTTAGGTATTTTTTAATTGAATGCTTACTTTGAAGGTGCTAAGGACAATGAATCAGATATAGATCCTCCCTCGGGGAATTTATAGGTTGTTAAATGAGATACGGTATGTCTATAAATCACTGTTATCCTACAAGAGAGTGGTGGGAGAAGAATAGACTTTGAAGTCACATAAGTTGAACCCTAGGTTGTTAAATGAGATACGGTATGTCTGTAAATCACTGTTATCCTACAAGAGAGTGGTGGGAGAAGAATAGACTTTGAAGTCACATAAGTTGAACCCTAGCATTTGCTATGTACCATGTAACATTGACAGAGTGACCTGAGTCTTGGTTTTATCATGAGCAAAGTAAGAAACTCCTGCTTTGCTTACAAGTCAGGAGGAGTGATAATGTCTTAACATTGCACAGTGACTGACATAGTTAGCACTTCATAGGTAATAACAATAATGATATTGTGACCTATTTGTCTATAGTTCAGCATTCTGTATTTTCCTCAGAACCAATAGCATCAACTGCCCCTCGGTGCTTGACAGCCATCAGAATTACATTACTGCTGTAGAGGATTATCTCATTTGACCTATTGTGCCCCGTGAGACTTCCCTGAGATATTAATCTGTAATCTTTGAATGCATCTATTTATCGTTTTATTTTGTAGTATATTTGGATTGTTTCCAGTTTGTGGCTATTATGAGTAGTGCTGCTCATTTGAATATTCTTACACATGTCCCTCAAACACGTACAAAAGTTTCTTTAGGGGATATACCTTGGAGTGGAACAGGTGTACTGTAGGATTATGCATCTTCTACTTTCCAATGGAATGTCAAACTGTTTTCCAAAGTGGTTGAATAAATTTACACTCAAAACAGCAGTGGATGAGAGTCCCTTTTGTCCCATATTCTCACCATGCTCACCAGCTCCTTAATTATTGCTTAAACTAGGGAGGTTTAAAAATAAATCTCATTTTACTTTTAATTTGCATTTCCTGGATTAGATAGCATGCTTTTCAACTTATTTAGGTCTTTTTTTTGTGCATGTCTCAGAATAAGATTTCATCATTTTTCTCATAAGAGCTAGTACATATTTTGCTAATCATTCCTAGATATGGTATTGCTATTGTAAATGGTATTAATTTTTTTTTTCTAACTCTTACTGGCACGTTGAAATGTAGTAGACTTTTTAATGTTAATTTTTGTATCCCGCAACTTTGCTATTTCTTATTAATTTATCTGTAGATTTTTGGGAGTTTTCTACGTAGATAATCTCAACATTTGTAAAAGATGACAGTTTTACTTTTTATCTGTTATTGTATAACTCTTTTTGCTTTAGGCCACATACAGTAGAATAATCACATCATCATATAGAAAAAGAAAAAATATATTTCTTACATAAATAATTATGTGGTTGAGATTTATAATTATTGTACCTAAAATTATGTCCCACTTTCACAAAAATATCCCATATCACTTCTTAATTTGAAAAGCAAGTCAGGGGCTTTTATTTTCTAAGGTATATTAATAATTTTAGATAGAATCAGGGTTAACTTTGTTTTGTTTGCATTTTTTACTTTTCATTTAGCTGTCATCTGTATCAAATTCTTCTAAAGTGAGTTAAAAAGAAATCTCTTCTTTTTTAAAGTGCTCCTCCAGCTGGAGGTGAACTTTATACATTTTCCTCCATCCTTTTTTTCTTCTCATTTTAAATCAGAAATTTCAATGATCATTTTATAGGAATGTGGCTTTATGTCAAATAATTTTTTAGTATCTGTCATTTCAATGAAAATAAAATATAACAGTCAATCTATTTGATTCACTATCATTATACCAATAAACCTTAACTATTTTATTAAAATTGAAACTCTTATGTTCATTTGATTTTGAGTTGCCAAATAATTTACTATTCATTTAAAAATTCAGTTAAATTTCAAGAAGACACAAAATGAACAAAACAGAAATATCATTTAAAGGAAAATAAAATCCATGGTCATAGATTTTATTTTAAGAAAAGTTCTTTTAAAAGAGAGAAAAAAAAACTTTAAAGTAACAGCACTATAATTACACATTGACAAAAATATAAAAGCACATATACACTATATAAAAGAAAATATCTTTTTGTCCGTTAAAGACGTAAATAGTTCAATAATGTCAAAAGAGGAATATCTGTAAAATATTAGCTCTAAAATACAAATGATAATCACAAAAAGTAACCCCAGAATTAAATTAGAGGTCATAAAATATATAATTTGATAAATTATGAATGTTTGCATTTTATTTTTGGAAGGTAAGATCATAATTATTTTCCATTTTTATGTGAAGAAAGGTCATCGAAGTTAGTTCCTGCCAATTTTCTCTGAAGAAAATACTTTCAATTGACTGTGGATGATGGAGAAGAGAGAGTGTAGTGGATGAGAGAGGAGGATGATGTATTAGCACAAACTTATTCTTTCTTACTTCATGCCAGATGTGGGAAACTTTCGAGTTCTTACTGTTTTTCTAGCCTTTGCTAGATAAAGTTTCACATATCTTTTTCTACTTGAACCTGTCTGGAGATTTCCAGCCTTTACTACCACTGTGCCTACCCCAGGGGCACAGCTTTTCTGAATTTATATCTCTTCATCTTGTGGGGAAATTTTAGATAGTCTTGGGGATGGGAGGAATGACTGACTGTCCTGTAGTCTTCTAGATCTTTGGTTAATGGCATAATCCATATAGCTTAAATCTTTTGAAGTTAAAAATCCAGGTCATTGCAACTCAAAAGCCTGGGTTTGAGTTGAAACTCAAGGAAGAGTTTGATTTTAATTTTTCTAAGATTCCTTTTCTAAGACAGTGAGGTGGATTGTCCTACCACTTAGATCAGGGGAGGAGCATGCATGACATTCCGGGACCTGAGTTGGAAGGGAGAAATTCCTGTTATGTCCCTTTACAGTGATATTAAACAGAAAGTAACCCCAGAGTTAAATTATAGGCCATGAATTAAAACAATTCTTATTTAAACATGGGGATATGTAAATCTTTTGTGTGCCAAAGTGATGACAATTTAATTCGGATTCTAACGTTCTATTTCCTTTGGCTTAATAGCTTATGCTTACTACTAGTATTTTTGAACATTTCTCTCTCAGTCTTGATAGTGATTGTTTATAGAGTGTAAAGATTTTTTTCCTTAAGCAACAGAGATGTAGTGCTATTTCTCTGTCCCTTAAAAATGCTCTTTGGAAACTAACCAAAGCATCTAGAGTTCCGATTTTGAATAACTTTAATACTGACTTATCTCTCTGTTATGTAGAATAATTTTCTTTATCTGATAATTCACTTTATTTGAAGAACTGGGACTGAAAATATAACCTGTATCATATCCTTGATTTTATCACAGCAATAAAACTATAAGGCACTTCTTAACATTTGTGTTAGTAAATGAAAGTAAGTGGGAAAATGAAGGAAATGGGTTGGTTAGTATGTCTTTTAATGGATGTGGTTTGTGTTTAATGAGGGAAATTTTTAAGTAAGTTGGTTTGGTGAGGAGTTCAAATGGAACTTGTCTTGACCTATCTGAACTTGGATTATACAAACTTTAACAGTTCAGATAGAAGGATATGGGTTGTTGGTGTCCCAACGAATAGAGTTCTGCTCATTGCCATGTGATCCCTACTCATTTG
The DNA here is from genome assembly GCF_000325575.1 of Pteropus alecto. Lineage (NCBI taxonomy): Eukaryota > Metazoa > Chordata > Mammalia > Chiroptera > Pteropodidae > Pteropus > Pteropus alecto. Next base: position 33,863,132 of record NW_006436298.1, on the reverse strand, counting down.
TTTTTATTGTTAAGTTGGTTGATTTTTTTCTTGATGTTTTTATCCTACAAGTACTTCTTAATGCATGATGACAGAAGTAAAAAATAGTTTGTCAAGTAAACTTCATGCATTCTTTTAAAATCACAAATTATTTTGTTCCTCAATTCATCGTTGGGGAATTGAAGTGGAATATATCAAAGTATATGGAAAATTGAGTCCTATTTTACCATTAAAAAACATTTGTGAAATTCTACTAATGAAGCAACTGTTTTTTTCTATGTACTGTCATTAATTTCTTGGTTCTGGTGGGTTCGGATTGAAAGTGCATAATTCTAAATCAGTGTATTTAAAATGTTATTGTGCTTCTCTATCACATTTGCATTTTTAAATATAGAAAAGTTTGCAGAATTATCAGTCTGTGAGTCTAACTAAATTACTTGAATATTAAAACGTTTTTCTCCAAGATATATGGAGAGTCAGAGTTATGAGCTCCATTTTACTAGTTTCTCCAGGTAAAATAGGCCAACTAAAAGATTTTGTCAGTTTCATTCCTATTATGATTTAATTTAGTTTGAGAATTTCAGTAGATTATATGTGTTAAAGAAGTTTCTGATAAGAAAAAGTATGCAAAATCTATTAGGCATACTATATGAGCAATGTTTATGAAATAGTTTAAAATATAGCGGCAGCACAGAATTACTAGGTACAGTTTTTTTGCCTACAGCAGTTGACTATCAGATGATTAGAAATGTTGGAATGCTTGGTATATCTTTGAAAGAAAAATCTGCAAGTCTATATCTACCCTTGGCAAGTTGCCAAATTCATGTATTATGGCATTTTAATATAATTTTATTCTTATATCCGATTTTAAAATATTTTTAGCTGTGGGAAATTGCTTTCTCCAGTTGATAAATAACTAAATGAGGCCCCTTTTATGTTAGAAATAATTCTAGTATGTTTATATTGGTCCATGAGAGTGCATAAATTTAAGCCCAAATGATTTAACGTTTATCATATCATTTTAGGTTTATATAGGATTAGATCATTAAACACTTTTTAAAAATCACCTTCCCTAAAAACATGTGCATTAACTCTTTGAAGGCATTACAGTAAAATTGAATGTGCTAGATTATGTTAATCTAATGAAGTAGACAATTTCCTCCTTTGTTTGAGAAATGGTATAAATTTTAAAAAAAACTTTTATTTAGTTTTTGATTCTTTTAAATTTCATCTAAATGTGTTGGAAATTCCAAAGACTTGTAGAACCAAAGAGAAGTTTCCAGGGTTATCACACATCCTTGATTCTGCTATTGTCTTAGAAACATTTGTTGTTAGTCTAATTTTTAAAAACTGCAGATGAAGTGATGTAACATTTTTATAATTTTCAGTCATAAATTCTTTCCATTAGCTTAGTTTTTTTTTTAAAGTCAAGATCTTTTTAGCAGTTTCCTGGGCCATAAATTAAAGAATTAGGAATGCAATTTGTATTTTTCCTGCCAAAATGGAGTCTTCACCCAAATTCATGTGGAGACAAATTGCAGAAGCTCCCACAAGCAGGTTGAGTATCCATCTAAGAAAGAAGCTTTACTTTTTTTTTTTTTCATGTAAGAATGCAGGGTAACAGGTATGACAAGCAGTAGAAACATCTTCACTTCAGTAAAGGGACTCAATGAAGTTTTATTGTTTGTGACTATTAGAGTAGTCTAGGTTTCAAAATATGTTTAAATATTCACATACATAAATGAGAATGGAGGCATTTTAGATGCAGATGTTGGTAAAGGCAGAGGCAGGAGAGAGCAGGATATAGTCAGAAGACTGAGTATTCCATTGCAACTGAATGTCTGTTGTAGAAAGTCTGAGCATGAAGAGATGCCTGGGATTGCACTTCGGATTCTTTATGAATACTGCAGCAATGAATAAATACATCAATATCATGTTCTTTTTATGTATATATGAATGTTGTTCTGGTAAAATAAATTAGCAGTCTGTATGCTCATATATTGAAGAATGTATTTAGTATCGTAATTCTAGGTGGTCCCCGTAATGTCATAAATTTCTTCTTTAAGCATTGAAATTTATTATATAAGGACTTTTTAGAGTTTAAAGAAGATCTTGTCCAATTCCTTATCATTTTTTTCTTATGGCTTTCCTTGTTTCTAATTAGTTTTAAGTACACTGATTAGTATTATTTATTGGTATTACTTCTCTAGGATCCAGGGGAAATTAGTTAACAAATTGACATTTATTTATAAACAAACAGCGATTTTAGATGAGGTGATCTTGTGATGCTAAAAATCACTATCATCCTATAAGTTGCACTGTGGTACATACCACAAAAGAGTGGTGGGAAGAGGCAGACTTTGAAGTCACATAAGTTGAACCCTAGCATTTGCCATGTACCATGTAGCATTGACAAAGTGATCTGGGTCTCGGTTTTATTATGAACAAAGTGAGAAACCCTTACTTTACTTATGAGTCAGGAGAAGTGAAAATGTCTTATCACTGCTGCTTTGAGTTGCTTTAAATAAATAATAAGGAGCATCTGGAAATTCAAGCCCAACTGCTTTTCCATTTACTGTATCATTTTGGGTCTGTATAGATTTAGCTCATTAAACACCTTTTAAGAATCTCCTTTTGCTGGAAGTAGAGTGGGAAAATTCCCAAAACAGTCTTTGAAAGATTACTGTTTGCAAAAAAGATTACAGGGGAAGCAAAACATTGAATTCAAAATAATTATAATTAGAGTGTAGCCTCTTATAGTTTATAAAGTGCCAGTGCAAAAAATGGTAAAAGAATAGTGGGAAAGAATATTTTAAGTGTAGACAAATTATTGCCAACTAAAGTGTTAGAATGTGTTTATATTTTTGTGTTTGTACATGCTTATCTTCTTGCTCATCCTGCTAGCACTTGAAATGTAGGCCTTTATGTGCCAGAAATTTAAAGATAAATGTAATAGCCTCTACTTTAAAGCTTGTATTTTAGTAGGAAAAACAAACTTTTAAATAATTAAAGTGTGTGAGGTGAATGGAAAAGATAAAGTTATGTTAGAGGCACACCAGAGGGCAGGTGAATAACTCAGCCTAGGACGAGAGTGATGAGATTAAAAATGCTTTATGGTGGTGTGATGCCTAGACACTAAATGCTCTATAGAGGTGTAATGTATTAAAGGATGAGGAAGATTTTCCCATGTAGACCCTGGAAGAATGCAGTGCCCATGTGTGCAAGTCTGGAGGCATAAAATAACAATTAGTCTGATATTGCTGGAATGTCTGTTGAGGGTGAAAGAGTAGAAAGTGATTGTGGAGAATCAAACAAGGTTCCGGTAGGTCATTTAGTTACTTGGTTGCCAGTTTGAGGTATCTGTAAAGTCCTTCAGAAATTTCTCACTGCCTTCAGATTAATTAGGGGAGTAATCTGATCAGATCTGTTTTAAGAAATAGAACTCATGTAGATGTGCGGAAAGATAAAGGTGACTAGAAAGAGGAAAAGTGGTATCCTTTTTTCATTGGAAAAAGTATTGACTGACCCCTACAATGGATTGAGCATGGTTTGAAGTTCTGGGGTTACAAAGCAAAGAAAACCTTGCCTGGCCCTGCTTACATAATAGCAGGGTTTTCAACAGATTGGAATATAGTGCGGAAAGGTTTATAGTCACAGCAGTTGTTGTGACAAAAGGAAAAGGAATGTGAGAAACTGCCAGGTCTGTTTATTTGATGGTGGGTCAAGGGAGGGGATGCAAAGATGGTTTATACTAAGAAGGGAAAACCACTCTACCTGAGACCTGGAAGCAAAGTGGAATTCTGTCAAGTAGATGAGCCATTCTTCCAGGTAAATAAGCCATTCTGGGCAGACAGAACTAGCATAGGAGGAAACACCATGTATGGAGAAATAGAGATAGTTCATTGTTACTAGAGCATAAAGGGTAGGAGATGAAACAAGAGAGGTAGATAGGGCCAACCTAAAGAAAACTCTGAGTAAAGGAGTGACGTCATCACATTTTCATGTTAGGACAAATAAGAGTTCCAGACTAGGCTTCAGGAAAATTGATGAAGGGAGACAATTTGGGTGTTCCAGTCGAGAGATGCTGATGTCTAGACTTAAGGCAGTGGTAGGAAGACAGTATTAGGAAAAATAAGTTCAAAAAGTAGTTAGGCGATAGAATTAATGAAAAAGGGATGGCTCTGGTTTCTTGTGGATGTAACTGGGTGGTGCCATGCACAGAATAAGGTAAGTCATCTTTAATTTTGTGGAATACCCTTGAGTTTATATTTATTTGGCCATTGAATCTAGGGGGTAGAACTAGGGGAGAAATCTGAGTCAAAACCTTGTGGATGGATATGCTCTCTCAGGATTACTGTAATATAAGGGCCCAAGTATAACTTCAACAAACACCATTGGTCGGGTATGGGCAGAGGAATATGAAACCCCAGAGAAAGTCAAAAAAGGGAATCAGAAAAATAAGCGAAATCATTACTTGAAACCAAAGGAAGGAGTATCAGGAAGGAGTGTCAGATGCCTCAGAGATAGTTGTGAAGTTGAGGACTAAGGAAAGACATTTGAATTTATTTAGGAGCATCTTGCTGACTGTGAAAGCTGTTTCAGTAAAGAAGTGTTGGTGGTGGAGGGAAACCCAGATTATGGTGGATTGAGGAGTTTTGTTTACTTTTTTTAAGGTAGGTGAGAATTGAACATATTTAGAGGCTGAGGCAAAGAGAATAGAATGAGAGAGATGTAATTGAGACGTGGGGGAAAGGTTTAAGAGGACTTCAAGGCATGGATAGGAATAAGGGAATATCCAGAGGAATTAACCCTGAGGGGAAGGAGAGAGAGATATCTTCTAGCGGAGAACAGAGGGTGAATGCTTATTAAACATTTGTAGGGTTTGTGGAATATAAGAAATTGAACCAGTGCATGCTTGATAGCCCCTAATTATTTTTTGAAGCCAAGCAAGTTTGGAGTTAAAAGCCTGAGGCAAGGAAGGAATTGGGTAGGGCCCTTAAGAGGAGAGCTAAAATTTGGAAGAACTGCTGTGGGAAGTGGCAGAGGAGGCTGACCAGCAGAATGTAGAATTGCTGAGTGGTTTTGAGAGGTTGGAAACCATAAATTTGTAGTGGCACCAGTCCACATAATTGTGTATTGCATCCAGCAGAACTCAGCAGTTCAGTTATGAAAACTCAAAAAACATTGACTGAATTTGAATCTGAAGATGCTGTGAACCTGGGATGGTATAAGACAGCTATCAAATTCCATAAATTCAAATTCGTAAATGACAAAATAGATCTAATAATTCTGTGAATTCTGAAATTAACAAATGCTGTATCTTAGGTGCTAAATAGACATAATTTGTTTCCTAGTTAGTGTTTCCTATTCAGGAAAATCCTCAGTTACTTAAACTATATATAATCATGCCCCCACTCCATCTCCCCCCGCCACACACTAAATATGATGTGATCTTAATTCTCCCAATGCCTATTTTATGCCAGATCATTTAGTCAGATCATTTCATTTGAGTATTAAAGATTTCTAAATTTGTAAGAATACACAAGTTTACTCTTTGATGAATGGTGTCCTTTGAAGGAAGATAAATGCTCATTCCCAATGAATCAGTAAATCTGAGGCAGTTCTTACCTCAGAGTCTAGCTCTTCTGTGGCCGTCTTTATAAAAGCTCCCCTGGTCTTTTCCCTCTTTTAGATAGACAACCTAATCTCTTTTTCCTACCTTGTCCATATAGCAGTTATCACAAAATTTCATGTTTTGACTGCCGTGAATGCATGGATTGAGTCTCGCTTATCCTTGTACTTCCAGTGTCTTCCCATTGCCTGGCACATATTAGACACTGTCAGAGTGAGTAAATAACAGATGCATGAACGACTCATTACTTCCTCAGTGTACAGTTCATAAGTGAGAGAGGGGAAGAATAAAACATTGTGACTGGCTCTAGCTTCTCTTTGTCCCTTTAACCCACTGCAGTATCGTCTGGTTTACCTTTGACCAAATTAAGAGGAGGTGTTTGTCTTTTTGATATCAGGCTGTTATTCCAGGCATTGGAATAGAAGATTTTATACATACAATCTATGTATAATCGAAAAGCCTCCACAAAATCTTTCACCAAAGTTACTGATAGGCCAGTAATATATAGAGAAAGAGAGAAAGGAGAGAGAGAGTTTTAAATTTCTCTTTTATTTTCTATGCATAATTTCTATGGAAAATGCATATTTAGAGTAAAACCAATGAAAAATTAGCCAGACATATCAGGGAGAAAGAGAAAATGAGAAGTAAAGGTTTTCTATAAATGTCAGTAATTTTGATGTTTACCGTCTGAACCATATTCTCTTTCCTTGACCTTGTTTTACTTTTGCTTTTAAAACCATTTCTAGAGTTTTTAGCTAGAGTCTCTTTTTAAAATAACTTTGCACAAATTACTGCATAATATATTATCTTGCCAATAATCATGTTGTCGTTTTGATTTAGGATCTTTATCTTTGTATTACAAACAGCCTAGTCCTGAGAACCTTTATGAGAAGAGAAAAAAAATAGACACAAAGATTGTAGAAAAATAAGACAAAGTAACTTAAAATTCAAGTAGTAAGCAGTTATAGTTTTAATAGCTATGGGGTTTTTATCTTAGAAGTGTACCCAGATTAACAATAGTTTAGGCAAAGATTGTGTGTGTTTCTTAGCAACTCATCCACTTTTCACTGGACCCAAGGTTAAATGTGATGCTCTTCTTTTTCCCACCATTTGAAGTTTCACTTTGTTCAACAGATATAGTATGAAATAAATATATAAGTGGTCATGTTAGACTATTTATAATGAGGAAGAGGGACACTATTGAGATACCTCTCCAGAAATTTTGGTTATCAAGCTGATTTCATGACTTGGACTAGAAATAGATAATTCACAAGTATAGTACATTTTCTGAAGCAGGTAATTGTTAAGCAGTGATAAGCTCTAGAATAATTAAATACTCTCGTCAGTGTGCAGTTATCAACGATGGCAGCTTTTTCAAAAGTGGCATGCCACTTTACTCTCATGCATGATTACCAGCAGGTGATCATGCCAATTTTTGAAAACACAAGAGGTTACGGGTAACATTCCTGATTTTGTGAACGTGGGTGGTGGTGAGATAAGGAGCAACATGTCACGATGTGGAGGCAAAGAGCAGAGAGGCTTTTCCAAGTAATGCAGACGAGAGAGCAGTGGCTGATCTTCACGCTCTCCCCGTTACACAAAACAGCTTTAGGTTGCCAATATGTGCTATGTATCATGTGCAGATTAACCAATTTTCATGGAGTTAGAATGAAATAAAGTGCACTTATAAGAGATTACACTGACTGTAATTATCCTTCTTTAACAGTAACAGACATTTCAAGATTTTTCATATTTCACGATTAATCTTACAATTTTCATCATAGAGGAAACATATTTAGTTCATAGAGAATTCCAGTTAATTATATCTTTTACAATATATAATTTCTGATGACTCTAGTTTTTAATACTTATTATCTTCTGTTTAAAAGATTGATGTTATCTGATCATCAAAATGAGTTCTTTTAGAATTTAAACTAATGTTGCTATACACACAGACAATTTTAATTTGTAGTTTAAAAGTAATTAGTAAGTTAAAAGTGATTTCAAAATAACATCAGCAATCCTAGATTCATTAACTTTTCTTTTTTTTTGCTATATTAAGAAAAAATGGAATGAACAAAACAATTTTTCAGATTATCTTAGAAACATGAGGTTCCCTCTGAGTTTATACCACATTCCTAATTATAAGCACTCACAGAAACTTCTGGGATTGCCAAGCCTTCTAAGTTTTCATTAGGTTGGGCTCTATTCACAGTGCAAGTTTAGTATCTTAAACTTTACTTCTGTGGGATCAGCTTTATGTATTAGTGTATACGCATTAGTGTAATATATATATATATTGATGTGAGCAAAGTACTACATTGTGTGTTCTCATGGATTGGCTACAGCAGTTCCTAGAGCTACTTCTGTGACCATAGTCCTTCATTCTACAATGCTTGACTGGGCAAAGAAAACTAGTCTTTATGTCCACAACCCATTTGAGGGCAAGAAAGACCATTGTTTAAACTTGATTACAGAATACCAAGAAACATGTTACTGAAACTTGCTATCACTGCCACTTAGCGGTTTTGGATCTGATATTTGAATCCTTAATTTTTCCACATTCAACAAGCTTAAAGTGTGTTAGCCCATTTTCCTTTTTGTAAGAATGAATGAAACCTATTTAGAGGAATGAAACTTATTTAGATTCAGGGGACATTAACAAGTAGTAGATAAAAGGGTCTTTCCATTTCCAAATCTAAAAGGTTTAACCTATCTGCAATTTTTTTCTTTTAGATATACACAGCATATGTGTGTGTGTGTGTGTGTGTGTGTGTGTGTATACATACACACATATTTTGAGATGGAAATAAAATGTATTTTTCAAACGTAATCCTATTTATTTTCTTTTCTATTTTGAAATAGCAACCATTGTTGCTTCATTGATGATTGAAATATCCCTTATTTTTGCCTTGCTTACAAAGGACTATGTTGGAGGCATTGACAACTGGATGGTGTGAGTGGAAGATGTGAATATTTTAGAACTTCTTTGCTTCCATCCAGCTACCTCCTAAAATATTCACCTAAAATTTTTCTTTTTCTGGGAGATCAGAGATGTTCAACTTTTTACAGAGATTAGAGTGATTGATTAGAAGCTATCATATCCTTATACCCCTGTACCCCAAAAACCCTAAATCCAAAATTGAGAAGAGAAGGAAATGCCAAATCCAAATGTCACCTTTTAAAATAAAGATCCTTTTTTCCCCTTCCTGTCTCTGGTTTTCTCAAAATTGTGTAGTAACCTAAGTTTCTTGCTGTTTATTACCCAGAAAGAAATTTTTAGGAGTGTAAAGAATTGTGAAAGAGTATAGACAGTAGAAAAATCTAGATTTGTTCACTTCATTACTGATGAAGGTTAAGGTGTTAGTGGAGAACTAAATCTTACCAACATGGTTTAAAGTTAGCTAAGACCCTTTTCTCACCAAGATCCAGATGCCTGCATAATTCTTACCTCTTTGATTGTCAGAGTAAGATTACCAGGAATCAAACAGTACAATATGAGTAAATATTCTGACTCACACCTTCACTCTTCCTCATTGAAACCATCCCCTTTAAACATGAGGGAGCTGTATCAAAGAGTGGTTTGTGGGGGTCTTAATTCCCCTAAGAACCACCACCAGCTTTCTCCTGCCAAATCTATGCTAAATGCAAAAGATGTGGGCAGTTAAATAAACACACTGGTAAGATGATTTTCATAGACATTCCTCCTCCTATCTGATTGATATTCCCAGACTCCTTCTCTAATGAAATGCTGAAGCTGCCACTAAATGTGTGAAATATGTTAGACAGATGGTTGTTAACCCTTTAAGTTTAAGTTTCTGATCATAAAGAATTATTTTAGACCATAAGAGATAGCAGTAATAATTTTTTTAAAAATTTTCCTCAGAAATTTTATTTTTATTTTTATTTATTTTTTTATTATGGTGACATTGGTTAATGAAATCCAGTAACTTTCAGGTTTACAATTCAACAGTCAGCATATATATATTGCATTGTGTGTCCACTGCTCACAAATTTCTTTCTGTCATCACATATAGACCCTTTTTAACCCTATCTACCTCCCCTTGCCTCCCCTATCCTCTCTGGTAACCACTAGTCTATCGTCCATGTCCATGAGTCTCTGTTTGTTTGTCCTGTTTGCTTGTTGCTTTTAGATTTATATCCCACATATAAGTGATATAATGTGATTTTCAATTTTTTCTGTCTGGCTTTTTTCGTTTAGCATGATTATCTCGAGGTCCATCCATGTTGTCGCAAATGACAGTATTTCATCTCTTCTTATGGCTGAGTAATATTCCATTATATATATGTACCACGGCTTCTTTATCCAATCATCTAATAATTTCTATCTAAACATTACGACAAAAATGTATTTAGGTGATGTTCTGATTATTAAAATACAAATTCATTAGACACACTACTAAATTTATAGCAGCTTTTTTTTTTTTTTTTGTCAGTAAGGAAGAAGAAGGAAATGCAGTGGAGGCTTAATGTGTAGCAGAGTGGAGGGCAAGAAACCATGATCTGAGGGTTTCTGCTGAAGCAGCTGCCAACCTGTGGGTGACTTCAGGAGCCGGGAAGCTATAGGAATAGGATTAGAAATCATGTATACATCAGGATAGTACACATCTTACACATGTATATGATTTTAAAATCTACATCTTCATGGAGAACTTCCAATATTTACTTTTGTCACAGTACTAGTCCCCCATGGGTACCTCTGCAGATACAATTATGCTTTTTTTTTTCTTCACTATACTATGCCAGGCACTCGTTGGAAAGAGAACTCTGCTATTATCCCCAAAAGAGTGGCTACAGTTCAGTTATGTGGTTTGAGGGAAAATTTAGTTGCATTTTTTTATTTGTCATTTTCTAAAATTATATCTATGTTATTTTAAAACTTCTGGGTAGACATATAAGTATATCTCAGTTTAAGGAAACCTATATATTAAATTATAAACTTAAAAATGAGATAAAATTAAGAGGAGGGTTATTTTTATTATAAAATGATTTCTTAAAACAAGAGGATTCACTCTTTGGCTCCCTTTTTATATTTTCTATATTTATTACCACATGTATGTTCATATATTTGCTTCCAACTCTAATTTTGACATGAAATACAAGGATGTGTTTTTTTTTTTCTGTCTTCCACACAGTTTTCCTCAATGGACTATTATGGTCATCTAACAAATGCTAGAGTTGTTTGCCATTGGACTTATCTTAAGAATTGCTATTTATTGTTCTTTGCCATTTTTGGAAAAAATGAAGCTAGATCTTTGGGCTTTGCTAAATAATTTTCAAAACAGCTAACAAGGACAGCCTAAATTTGTATCAGAACATTAGAAGTGGTTAAAAATACATAGTCTTAAAAGTGTAGTGATGCATTAATAGGGTAGCTCAGTATTTACTGAACACCTACTATGTGTTGGACATCTGCTAATCCTTTTACAGATGCCAACTCTGTTCACTCTTATTTTAACTGATGAGAAATGGGAACAAAAATTTAAATACATTCAAGATTTTCAACTAGTGAGAATAGACACAGAATTCAAGCTGAGATGTTTGCCTCCAAAGCCTAAGCATTTTTGCACCCTTCTCTCTTCTTTCTTCCTTCTTTTCTTTCCCTTATTTTTCTTTGTTACATACAAAACACCCTCTTTTCCTTCTTTTCCCCTCACCCCACCATTTCTTTCTTTCTTCCTTTCTTCCAACAAATCTCTGTGTGCTTTCTGGATTCCTGACACTGTGGTGGGTAATGAGAATTCACTGCTGCCTTCAGGGAATTTAAAAATCAGTCTCCAGAATGGGCTGTTCATTTGTGCTATGACTGAATGAAAGAATGAATGACTAGAGAAAATAAAATAGAAACTTTAGATTTTTCTCATAATTTTAAATAGTTTATTATTACTAGTAACAAATAAGATTAAATCGGCAGATAGAATTCAAATGCATAAACTATTAGGAAACATTTATATATAGTGCACTAAAATCTCAGTGGTAACCACTTCCCCCAGGCATAGTACTAGTTGGTGGCCCCTCAAAGAAAGAGCCAAACTTAATGTGAAAAGTAGACTTGTGGACAGGGGTTAGTTCAGAAAAGAGTTAAAATTTACTTTAAAAATTTCATAACTTTGGGAGGTTTAATATTTATGTTAAAAATTTCTTAAAGGTTGGAGAAAAATATTGAAATTATTAATAGTACTGTTAAAATTATAATCATAGTGTTTGTACCATTTCACTGATGTTTGCCTCCAAGTTCCTCCAGAATCTTAAGAGTGATCATATTAATGACCATATTGCTGCTAAATGTACCTCTGAGTGGATGTTTACTACAGTTTACTTAACCATTTCCCTCTTTGAAATAAAAAATTATTAAAATTGTTTCTGATTTTTTTCTACTGCTAATAATTCTGCAAGCAACCTCTTCATGCTTGTAACATTCCTTTCTTTTGGTTTCATTTTTATGTGCTGAGTTTGAGGAAAACTAATTAATGCAGGACATCCAAATGGAGATGTTCTATTTATATTTGGAATTATGGCGTGTGGGTGAGGTCTGGCAAAGTAAACTTAAGTCGTTTGTGGTGATGTTCACATAGGCTGCCCTGGGGGATCAGATGACTTTTGTACTTTAAGACTACCATTGTTAAAAAATTAAATGTTTGTTAAAAGGAGATAATAGTGAAGGCAAAAAGATATACTGTAGATCACTATTTAATTAAATGAAACACTACTGAAATGTAAACTTTTTAAACTTGCCAGTCAAATCAATTAGAAAATGTAAGTTCCTCCGAAGTAATTCTTAAAGAGAAAAAAATAGTTATATAATTTTTGAATATTTGATATAAATACAACATATTATATAAAGAAAAAAAATTATTCATTTATAAAGAACACACACAAATAGTATTCCTAGATAATGCATTCACTTTGGCTAATATCTGTTAATAATGAATAAACACTGTATTAATTAGAGTTTTTTCACTGTTTTATATTTAACATTAATAACAGCAAACAAATTTCAGTCCGTTTTGGTCGTTTTCACATGTACGTCAAAATAATTTTGAATTATCAGAGCTGTGTGTGATTGTTTACATTTTTGCATTTCTTAAAAGGGACTGTTTAGTCAAAGTTCAAATAAAATAATTCTTTTTGGAAAAACATGTGATTATACTTCTAGTCGAATACTAGTTTGAATATGATTGTATGTGTAAATTTGTGTGCCAATTACTCTAAAACAATTTTGTGAAAAAACCCTTAAAATTGAGCCTATACATTTTTTGAGATAATTTTAGAAATTACAAGAGAAACCTAGAAGTTATAATGGAACCATAATTAATACAGCTATATAATAATTAGCATTCATAATTATAACAAATACTATAATAAGTATTTTTTTTTTCACTAACCAGTTTTCTAAAGTCTCTCTGTAGTAAGGATTTATATTTCAATGAAAATGTGGTCTCTTGCTGCTCTGAGAATATAAGGGAATTCACAGTGGTGATTAGCCTTGTACAGAATACATCCTCTCCCCCAACTTTTTTTTCTAATGGAATAGTTTATTAGGATTTTCCTTCAAAGGTGTGGATTCTCATTATTTAAACCAATAATGCTCATGGAAGTTACCTTTCCATAGAAGCATCTGCCTCACTACAATTTTAAATCATTTATAGTCATCCTATTAATGAGGACTCTGGAGGGCTCTTTATTTGTGATTTTGGTACCTGAATTCTTGGGCTGCTTGCAAATCTTTCACAAATCACTCTCATAGCAAAATATTATTACCAAACAGTCATGGATTTATTTATAATGGAATTCAGAACTTCCAGTGGTGAATAGTCTAGGAAACACATTTATTATTTAAGATTCATTAGATGCTCAAGGAACCTTTTAATGTAACCAGGGAGTAATAATTTAACTGGTGTCAGAAATAACGTGAACCAAGAAGTTTGTGTCAGAATAGACATAAAACAGGAGTCATTCTAAACCTGCCAAATTGTTCCTGTTCCTCTTTGAAATATGTTATTTATTTCAGTAGCAGAGTCAAGAATTGCATAGAGATTTATGTGTATAGTATGTCTCTTGTGTTTTGCTGTTTTTCTAAAACTTGAAGGTTTGGAAAGACTTGAACAATCTGGAATAATAAAAAATATTACTTATTCTATCTTCATTTGTCAGAAACAAAATCTCAATGAGATATATATTAAAAATGAGGACTGGAATTTTAAAGTTCATCTTTTAGGTTAGATCCTAGCAATATGGGGCTATTAGTTGAACTTGTAAGAGCTATCCTAATCTCAGCACACCTGGTTAGTATGGTTGTGGCCATCTTTGAGCACATAAATCTTATGTAGTTAGAACACAATTGACAGTCTATATAAAGTAAAAATAAATAAAATGGGATATTAAGATAGACTTTGTTTAACACTTTAAACCCTAGAAGTTGATAAATGCACCTATAAGGTAGCAATAGAAAAGAATTGGTTTGAGAAATTCTCAGCATGCAGAAAAGCAGTCTTTACATAAGAACTTGATCTAGGTTTTTACATTTTACTATGTGTAGTAAAATCTTGAAGAGATAGCCCCTTTTCTTATCCATATAAATTGAATCCATTAAATTGAACATATAATATCAGCCCCTGACATCCCAGTCATAGGCCTAATAATCACATTGACACATAAGCATTTCATTGTAGGTTTAAGGGCATCTCCCAAATTATATGACTATATCCAGATATTTATGAATATCTTTTTTCTTTTGCACTCCCACCCACAGCTTCTTGATTACTAAAGTATGTGACTCTCTGCTAATTTTAAGATTTGTGATTCTTAGATTGGAATATGTGTACATGAGAGAAAGACAGATTTTTTTTCCTCTCATTTTTTTTCTCTATTCTAAATCAGTTTCGACTTCACAAACCATTTTAGTGTTTCTTTTCTCATCTATAATAAAAATTATGTTTTAAATGTCAATTGTGTTTATTATTATTTCTATACATGTTGTATAAAAATGTATGACAATCAGGAAGAGAACATGAAAAATAAAAAATTTAAGTATAATTATTCTTCCTTTAAAACAGTTTTTCTCCTTTTAAAATGTTATTATTTTAATAAACAAAATCATGAAAAATAAAAATTGTCTACATAGACTTACCAGAACTTGTATCTATTCTTATATTGCCAGGTCATTTTTATTAGATTAAATATATGTAGTTAAAAGGCATAGTTAATTTAGAAAAAAAGATTATGAAACAGTCTCTTAAAAATCTATTAAAAAACAGTAATTTAATATTATTTTAAATTTAAAAGATGTTAGTATCGTAGCCAATAATTACTTTCATTTATTTTGAAAAATCTTTGTTCTAGTCAGGCTTTAGAATAGATTTTAGCAATCTATCATGGTAATGAATTACTGCTCTAAGGAATGCCATTTGATATATTCTCAGGAGTTATGTAACTACCATGACATATTTTTACTCAGTAATTTTCATCTCAGTAGAGACATATTTAAATAACTAATGTTATTCAAAACTGTTCGTGAAATCTTTTGACTCCTTTGCACTGTATAGAAAATATTAAGGTTAAAACTGCAAAGTGATTGAAGCTAAATGGGAGCCTACTTTGATTATAAAGGAAAATGATATTCAATTAGACAATTTCATACCTGCGAGACTTTTCAACATAGTGGTAGGTTGTCTATTTTAAGAGCATAAATCAGACTGCAAATGGATTCCTTAGAAATGTATGTATGCAACCCTGCTTGGAGATGCATCCCTTTAATTTACAATACTGTCATCCTGTGACTGACAACTAGTGAATACATTGCATTGATTTCATAATACCTGACAGCCTATACAACCACAGAACAAATTGGTAAAATTCTCCTTTGTGAAAAGATGGTGTTACAAGAGCCTTTCTTTTGGTTTTCTCTTTCTTAACTCATATGCTCTGTCAGGGTGCAATATGGGTAGATTGATTGCTTACAGTTGAAAGAAAATACTTAAATTCAAATTTTCTGCTAACAATAATCAAGACTTCAGTGCATTTTTAAGTCAATCTATTTGATGCAATTCTCTGAGAATGCAATTTTCCATAGCGATTGGTATCACGTCTACTTAAAAATCACAACCAGAAAATTCCATTTAAATAGCTAGATGGGGAAATGAATTTTTACATACTATGAACATAAATGTAATAATTGAATTTGGTTGAGCT
>NW_006436298.1:33838516-33847248 GCF_000325575.1 Pteropus alecto | reverse complement strand
ATTATCTGCAGAAATATACATTGGTAGCTGTACTCCCCGGTGTATCCACCTTGTTTCTTTAGCTATTGTTTCATGATCTATCTCATTAAAATTTTAAAGTACTTGAAAAAAATTGTGCTATGGATCTTCACATAATTTTTAACTATGCTTTGTAGACTCTTGTTGATTTTGTTATTTTAGTCAGCTACCATGACATTGCCATCAGAGCTGTTGTGTTAAGGGAAGTTTTTTTGGTTGTTGTTTTCATCATTGAGTTTCTCCGTGCCACAAGGCAAGTTATGATAAGGTGATAAATTATTGTCGGTGTATTAACCCTTTCACTTTTCATCTATTTCATAGTCTTCTTTTTTTATTGTAATAGCATTTTTAGCATTGAACCTGAGCCAGGCTGGTTGACCAAAGAACCCCAGTAGCACAACTGACTGTTAATATTAGAGGAAACAATACCAAAAATGAAGAGCATAAAACATTGTTCCCCATTACAGACAAAAATCCAGTGAAAAGCAAAGAATTTTGCCTGGGTAATATTTAGATTTTCTGATTAATGGAGGGTTGTAGAGAAATTCTTCATGGTTAATAAGTAGAGAAAGCAGAAAAAAAGTATTGTTTCATGAAAACACAAAACTCTGCTAAAAAAAATCACAAGTGCATTTATTATTCAAACATTTTTCAGTACTTGAATGAGTTTACATATAACATATTTAAAAATCAAATTTTAATCCATGCTTATTTTTGTACTAGATTGATTTCATTAAAAGAAATCAGCGTTGGGGGGAAAGATATTTTTTAATGCTAAAAAAGTAATAAATATGCTAAAAACTGTGATCTTAGTTCATATCACATTGCATATAGTTTTTTGAAGCAAAATTTAAAAAATGTATTAAACAAAAATTTTTCTCATTGGAAACAATGGCCTGCTACAGAATATCCCCTTCCTAATTTATTATGTTTTCTAAGCACCTCTTTCCTCATTATCTTCCTGTTACTAAAGGAACAAGCATGTGACAGTCACCTTTGAAACCCAAAGTTCCATTACTTATGCTGACTTTGCACTTTAATTACAGGAGTAGAGTAAGCTTTTATAGCAGCTTTTAAAAGAGAATCAATGCATAACCCCCTTGTGCTTGCCCAGCTATCCTACAGTGTTTTCCTTTGTATTATGTTTTGGAGAGGATGATGACAGCAGTTTAGTATTAGTCAGCGTTATAGTTGAGTATCAGAATTTATCACTGTAGCCTCAATTTGTACTATAGTGAGGATGATAAGCAGTTTGAAAACTACTTTCTACAATGACATAAATGTCTGAATTTTATAAATTTAATTACTTATATAAAAATGGCTTTTTAAATTTCATATTTATATCTTTCTTCGTATTTCCATTGGTACAAGCCAACAACAACAACAACAAAGCATAATACAGAGGAGCAAAGACAAGATTGGAATTGTATTGATTTGGGGATTTTAGATACCCAAAGGTTTCTGGTGACTTTAAATGGAATCCATATATGTTTGTAATACTCTCTTCAGTGACCACTGAAATGTTTTCTTCTAAGTTTTTGACTCTTAATGACTTTTTTTTTCCCTAAGTGTGTCTTTAGTGAACTAAAGAATAGACTAAACCTAGTTATCTAAAATGTTGTGCCTTATTAATAGTTTTAAAGTCGGTAAAGCTTTTTCACCTTACCCTTCTTTTAGAAAATAGGCCTTTAGTTGAGCCATGCTATATATTATCTCTAAGAATTAATGATATATACACACATATATATTTTTAAAGTTTGACTATGGTAAAAATACAAACTGGAAGTTTCTCCTGGGTTTTAGCTGTCTAGAATGTTAGTAAAATAAATTTTAATCTGAAGTGAAAATAGTCTGATTTGAATTGGATGAAATTTTCAGGTTTATTATTATAGCAGACAAATTTAAAAAAATGCTTAGTGGTTTAACAAAGGAAACTGAATCTTAAATGAAAAGAGAGAGAAGTGAATGAACTTTATCTAGGTTTACCTATAAAACCTCCAAAATAGTTTCTAAGAAAATGTGCCCTTGGGCTATCTCATATGCCAGGTTCTAGCCTAGGGCCCAATTTTTTTTCTACCTGATTTTTAAACTGGTCAAATTAGAGGCTAAATTATGCTTTCTATTTTAGTTAAGCCATGTGCTATTAGCAGGGTATTGTAGGACTATCTCTGGTCTACAGCTGAATGGAAAATACTCGCCTCTGTACCTCTTATAACTGCACATGATTGCTCTTGAGAATATTCTCAAAAGCCCCATTTTATCAGAGCAATCTAAAATTAAGGAGTTGAGAAATAGAATTTTTACCCTTGTGGGCTTTCAGAATTTTTGTTGACTTTTTGGGCCCTTTGGACTATATACAGGTGTTGTGTTTCACTTGGTGACATTTCTCAGGAAAATCAAAGAACATATATGGACTAAGCAAAGGTTTTCTGGTTCCTTCTCGGGTTTAGATATTATTTGAATGATAATACATAATCTCATCTAGTTGAAAAAGGATCTCCGCCCTCCCATACAGAAACCAAAACACAGTTCTGGGCATACCATGAAAAATATATACAAATATTAACCAAAATATCCATTAATATAGCCGACCAAAGCTATCACTATCAATCAAAACTATTTGCCATTTTAAAAAGATCTCATAAAATTCTATTACCTACTCTGATCCAAAAGACTCCTATAGTGATTCATAGGTATAGATATAAATTCTGAATATCTCATTTAGGAAGTTCTTATTTCTGTAACTTAAACTCTAATTGATGTTTAAATCTTACTCATTTTGTTTGGCTTTGACCGTTAGCTACTTGTATTGATTTTTCTGGAACTTTTATGAAACTTTAAAGCTTTTCAAGTTTTTACGTATACATTTATCTTGTTGTATTTCTTTATAATACAAACAGAAAAGGCTCTAATGTTTAAGATTCCTTATTTATGTTGCATTACATTTTTTCTTGTATGTTACTTAAATATGTCTATGTGATTTTAAATATTTTTTTTGTTTTTTAATAAAATGTAGGGTTTTACAGCTTCTAGTACATTGATAACAAGGAACAACATTATAAGCCAGGTTTCTAACCTACAGCCCTTTTCCTTGGGTAATTAGTTAGGTAATTTCAGGGACGGTTTAAGTTTGACTTGGAGTTTTATATTTAGGATATTGCCCTAGTCGTTTCCTTTCTCGAAAAGGGGATATTTGATTGCAGTTAAATTGTGAAGTTTTAAAGCTATGTTAGCTAAATTTTTTACTATGTCAGCAAGCAGAATATTGTTTGCACTTCTTTGCTTTTTAAATGCTGCTCAGGGAGCTGCGTAAGTTATAATTGATGCACAGAAGAGATTTCGAATTTTATATGCCTATAAATTGGCACTGCTACATAGAGTAGAAAGATGAGATTGGAGAAGTTCTTTTCCCGTGAGAATGATACAAATTACTGTCAAACTGTTTATGCTTGCTGTAAAAATATTTTTAATGTACAGGTATTTGCTTACTGGCTGGGTAGCACTCTTATTAAAGTAGAAAGCATTTTGAGCCAAAATGAAATGTTTTCAGTACCATACTATTTCATATTGTTGTAACAGTCCAATTTAGTTATTCTAGGGCTTAAACACCTATAATTATGTTTGTTCTTTAAAACTCAGATGAATTTGCTTGAGTTTGGAGTTAAAAATTTTTAAGGACTCATAGAGTTTATCTAGTCTAGCATTCTCATTTAACATATGAAGAAACTGAGGCCCAGATGAGTTAAGGAATATGCCAAGGTCAAAGACCTAGAAATTTGCATGAATGGGACTAAAATTAAGTTTTCCTGCATCACTTTGGTTCTTTTCTGATATTTTATATCTAATGAAATTACCATGCTCAATATGTGTTTATTTCAGGAATGTAAATACCTTTTCTTATTGGCTTAGCTTAACTTCTAGATTACCTGAAATTTGCAGTGTTTAAGATGAATTTGTGGGACTTATTTAATGAAGTTGGCCAAAATTTTAAAACTATAGACTAAAAAAAGCGTAAGCAAATCCAGTGTTTATCTTACTTTGTCAAGGCAGTTTAGTAATGTCAACATCAGGAATGTGAAGTGATTCTTTATAAACTGACAGTCACTGACTCAAACTTAGTGCATGCTTTAATATAGTTACAAAAAAATACTAGCTGGTAAGTGCCCCGTTGTTGGAACTCAGGAAAGGAACTCACAGTCC
This sequence comes from Pteropus alecto, assembly GCF_000325575.1. Classification (NCBI taxonomy): domain Eukaryota; kingdom Metazoa; phylum Chordata; class Mammalia; order Chiroptera; family Pteropodidae; genus Pteropus; species Pteropus alecto. Next base: position 33,843,030 of record NW_006436298.1, on the reverse strand, counting down.
AAAGTACACAGGAATTTCAAATTTTTATTTTGTGAGTGGCTTCTCCTAATAATAATGTGATATATTCCGTATAAGGAAAAACTGATTTTGACTGGCCATTTTGGAGTAGTTCTTGATTTTGCTTCCTCTTTACATAATAGCAGAATCTAGGAGATCCCATATTTTTCAATGATTTTTTTAAATTGGTATATAGAAGAGACATAACAATAGGGAGTATCAGCTAATGAAAGTTGACAATGAGATGACAGTTTGGGGTATGCTGAAATAGGACGAAACTAGGGTTTGCTTTCACTCAAACTGCTGTTTTATTTCCTTTCATTCTGGAAAGTAAGCTCTAAGGAAAAGACTCGGTGATATGTCTTTACAAAAAATTCAATAATACAAAACACCAGAATGTAATTTGTTTACATTAAAGTTATCAAATGGAAATGTAAACATAGTAGCTGAACATATTTTAGTGCCCACATTTAGTGATGTTTATTTTAGGATTTGTCTTTAGGAATTGGTGTACATACATGATAGCTTATCTTTCGGTCGCCTCCTTCAATTGTTTTAAGAGTTGCTTGATGTTACTTTTGGAGCTTTGTCTGTGCTGAGGGAAAAAAAAGTGAGGTTGAGGGAAATTAGGCTAATGCACTTATCTCAGGAGAAAGCTGTATTAAAAATAGAGATATTTGAGTAATTCCTATAGAATCTGTCTTTTCTGCCGAAGGTTTTGCCAAAACTGTGCAGTGGTAATTAAAAAAAGAAAAAGGAAAAACAAACAAACAAAAAAACCTCAATCAGACACATACACACAAGCAATACCACAATAAAAACACCTTTTCCCTAAAAGATCTAGCATGGTTAAGTAGGAAATCTTATATTCAGCTAAAGAATTAAGAGTAAAAATCAGACTAGAAGATGAGAAGTAGAATGCTTGTATCCCTTGGCCCAGATTAAGGTCATGTGCTGGCAGTATCTGAAGCAGATGCTCTAGTGAACTAAATGTTAGGCTAATGAATATGATAGCCCTACCAATAACCAAGAGAAACCGTCGGAACACTCTGTTTTCCTGCACATGCTTTTCGGAAATGCTGTAAGAATGGGAGTACTGGGAAGAAGCTGGGCAGCACTGTCTGGGCAGCTCCTCATGGGCTTTTTCTGTAAAGCCTTTTGCTGACAAATAATGCAGTAGACTCTATTGAGAGTCATTTGCATTTGCCTCACTGACTTTGAGTCCTTAGTTACTCAAAGATCTTGTTTTTTTTTTTTTTTTTAAATGAATATAAAATGAATATAAAATTAGCATATAGTTTAAAATTTTTATGGTGTTGTTTTTCTAATTTTAGATTTTTTCCCCTAGAGATTATTTTTCTTTCTTCCTGTATGTATGTACCTCTCATTCATGGTAATATATGTTAGGTGCACATTTTAAGAGGAATTCACAAGTGGATCTATTAGAAAACACTGTAAGTACTTATCTTTACATTTTCTAACAGCGTACTTAATCTATAATACTTTCACAAAAAATTAAAATCCATTTCTCTGTGAAATATAACAGTGATTAAGACCATGAACTCAGGAGCCAGACTGTCTCAATTTGAATGCTGGCCATGTTGCTTATTAGCTATGTGACTTATTAACGAGTTATTTAACCTCCTTATGCCTCAGTTTCCTCATGTTTAAAATGGAGGATGTGATAGTATCTGTCTACTTCATAGGATTTTTGTGAGGATCAAATAAATATATTTGTGTGCATTTGTATGTATATATATATTTATATTACTAGGTATTTTCTAAATTATATAAATTATATTTAAAACTATGTATATTATAAATAGTACATACCTAGTACAGAATAAGCCCTTTATATTGTTGCTATTGTTGGTATTTTCATTTGGAAGGCCCAATATATTTTCAAAATTTGACATATAATTTAAAAAATATTCAAAGGCATTAAACTATATGCCAGTTTATTAATTTGATTCCACCCTCTTCCAATGCATGGAATTAGAGTATTAATTATCCAAATAAATGTAAATTAGGTTGGAATATAAAAATTAGGTTAGAATATAAAAATACAGCATAATAGAGTGTCACTTTTTAATATTTCCAAAAATAAGATAAAGGAAATATTTAAGTTCTACCCACATTTTTCGTATCCATTAGATTTATGTACACTTTTCCTTTTGTATAATGAATGCTATATGTTTTTCCTTTCTATTTTTATCAGGCTTTTGTGTATATGGGGCGTATACATGTGTGTCTATCATTTTCTATATTCCATTGTTAAAAAACATTAAGATTTTCTTAATGTTTCTATTTCCTTAAAAATTATTTAATAGTGACAGACTAAACCCCTTTATCCTTTTGAGCTTTCAACTAATATAAGGAACATAGTACATGGTGATAAGGATAGGTTCATTTATTCACTCAATCAATCAGTCAATCAGTCTATCAATCAGTATTTGAATGCCCATTGTGTTGCCAGCCACTGTTCTAGGCACTAAAGATCTAGCACTGAAAAATTTTGATCAGACAATAAACTAAAAAGTTTTTTTCTTTATGATATAGGAACTTCATGGTCATAATTGTTAATAACATCTGAATACACATTCAGTCCACAGATTTTTTTTTTTAATCTGTGTTATGCCGTGAAAATGGCTTTTTATTCTCTTCTATAAAATACCTTAGTTTTTACATGCAGTGGTTAGATCTGAAGTGCCACCACAAAGGTGAGATTAAATACAATGCATTTGTTCATGGAACTTCCATCTTGATATGAAATATAAACTACTTTTTTCATCAAATTTGGATAATAAGTGACACTTTACTGCTACCTGACTTAAACTAGTTTTATTTAGCCTATGGACCAACGTCTTTGTTCCAAAAGAGCTAGAATAGAGAAATTTTCTGTTCTCTCTCTTCTCCACAGAGGAATTTGTGTTCCTTGTAATGAAGTTAAGGTGCTGCTGTCAAGTAAATTTTCCTTTGTCTAGCCCCTAGCTTTAGGAATGAGATGAAGAGTAGATGAATGCCAATTGTAAAGGCAACACTAATAACACAAATGCAGCATATGTTAACACTACAGCAGCTTAATCGTGAGTGCAAAATGTGAACAAGGGTAATTCCAGGGCCTGATCAACCGGGTCCTAACCACTGTTTCTAGGCCAACTTCTCTATTTCAGAAAGCTGTATATCATGGAAATTCAATCATAGATCACTTTTTATTAAACCCTTTTTTCTGGAATCATTTGAAACCATAGAGAAATGATCAGGAATTGTTGTTATTGTTATAACATAGGGGAATTAAATAAATCTCAAAATGAGTAGATCATTGCTGGCTTGTATTCTCATTATAGTTACGTAGAAACTTCTGCAAAGTTTCTATTTCGTGTAGGAATTTACTGTATAGCCAACTTCTCTTTAGAGTATTAGATGTACTTATTTAATTTTCTCATGAAAATATTAATGCTACAATTTCATTGATCCTTGTAGTCCACATTCCAGAACTTTCTTCATTGAATTTTGGAAAGATGGAAAATCTGCTCTTTCTAAAGTTGAGACTCCAGATCTTCTCAGTGTTAACAATGGGCCCTATTATGCTGCCTCCAACTGAGCAGGGCTAGGAAGAGCTTCACAGCTGGCTGGGCACTTGACATGCCGAAGGCAGGTACTCTGACCTGCTCATATAGCCCTGGTTCCTCCTGGGGAGAAAAGCAGTTTCTATTCCCCCGAAGTCCCTAATTTATTCTAGGCTATGAATAGAATGAGCTTGTTGATTTGGGACTAGTGGCATTCCCCTTGCATAACCTGGGGACGTGATTATCCACGCCAGGTTCGGTGGGAGCTTCCCATCTGACCCTCTGCAGTCCTCACCCTCGGCACTTAACAATAAGAGGCTATTGGAATGTAACATTCTCTCACATTTATTTGTATTTTTAATATGGTACTGACATCTTCTTTTGCTTTTATCTGAGCCTGACTTTGTAGTAACTTAATTACAAAAAGTGTGTTAACTCCGTGACTTCTTAGATGAAAGTTATTAATGCATGAATCAGGAAAATCATAATCCTGGAATATTGCCTCCTGGAATATGTGTGCAGAGCACTGCACTAGGTTCTATCAGCAACAACAGAAATAAAACAGGAAACAATGTCCTTGCTTCTACGGAAAAAAAATAAAACTTGGAGACATGGAGAAGTTGAGAAACTAGTAGAAGGAAACATAATAATGAATAGAATCTTATATACTGTGGTCTAACTATATACCTAAGTTATATTTAAACTCAAAGGACAAATCACAGAGATAAAGTTACTGGAAAAGTTTTCTTTTAGGTAGTAAATTGTACTGTAAGTTTTAGAGTGCTTAAATAGGGTACAAAAGAATGGAAGGCTAGCTGTCATGGGCAATTCTTGCCAGGTAGAGAAAACCGGTAATCTTCTTAGTGAGACTACATCTTGCCTAACAGAGTGACTTCTACTTAATAATTGCTCAATAAATACTTGTTGAATTGAATCAATTTTTTCTCT
>NW_006436298.1:33837608-33838482 GCF_000325575.1 Pteropus alecto | reverse complement strand
GATGCTGTCAGCAGAATCAGCCCAAGCCCTTCAGATCCTCATATCCTTCAGGTATATGGATATGTGACTAAGAGAGACCTATATTAAAATTAAGATATTGGAAACTTCGGTTTATATTTTGTGCTTTAGCTATAGAAGACAGAAGGTGACATTTATGATTTACTGTTGGGGAGAGAAGGAAGGAAGGGAGGGAGGGAGGGAGGGATGAAGGAAGGAAAGGAAGGAAGGAAGGAAGGAAGGAGAAGAGACAAGATGAAAAGAGAATAGAGAGAAAGTGAGAGAGAATGAGGGAAAACAGGAGGAGGGAAGGAGGGCGGAAAGAACCAGTTAAAGGAATAGACAAGGATGTGAGACAGGCATTTCTGCTGGAGTATCTAAGAGGGTTAGAATAAGGCAAGGATGGAAATGGTCAATTTACAAACTTAAGATTTAAAATCTTATTTTTAAGAGGTATCGACTCAATTTAGGTACTGTACTATATTAAAGAAATGTTTTTAAATATCTTCAGAATAATCCATGCCACCCTAGTCTTAGTGGGCAAGGCAGCTATGTAAAGCAAATAATTGCAGCTATTTGAAATGAGTGCCTTTTGCATATACGAATAAAGTGCAGTGAGTTAGCACAGAAAGGGAAGAATGTAAAGAGTGGGGGAGGCGGTGACATTTCACTTGAGTCTTAAGAGAGTAGTAAGGGCATTCCTAACAGAGAAAATCACATGTGGAAAGATAGAGAGATTTGAAAGGTCGTATACTAGGAAGTGCAAGAAGTTGGAAGTGTTTAGAACAGAATAAGTATGGGGGCTATAGTGAGAGAGGGGTCTAGAGAAGTGAATAGTAGCTAGAGCATGAAGGACCATAGATATCACACCAAGAGT
>NW_006436298.1:33785357-33837585 GCF_000325575.1 Pteropus alecto | reverse complement strand
TATAGATGATCTACAACCACATACTGTACAACAGATTAGAGAGAGATCAGAAGCAGGATGATCAGATAGAAGACTATTGCAAGTAGCCCAAGGAAATAATTATGACATCTGGAGTGTCAATAGTGAAAAGGAAAATGGACAGGAAATGATGAACTTGAGAGTCATAGGTCTTGGTGATTTTAAGTCTGAGAGTGATGAGGGACTCTAGAATTTACTTTGGTTTTTGGCTTGGGCGTCTGGGTAGGTGAGATGCCGTTACTGAATTGTGGGAAATTGGAGTACAAACAGATTTAGGGCAGAAATAAATGAACTTCGTTTTGTACATGTCGAATTGAAGTTATCATGAATCAATAAATCAAAAATGTCCCTCAGGTACCTAGGATGATAGGTGTGAATCTGAAGATGGAAATCAGGACTGGCGATAAAGATTTTGGAGCCATCAGGATATAGATCATAGTGAAAATTATGTATATGGATAGAGTTTAAAGAAAATAATAGGCTCGAGTGTAACACTCAGGAAAGCACAAACAGGTTGACCCTGGCAATATGTGAACATCTCCTGGGGCAAGACTATCCTATTTTATTAAGGCAGCTTACCTACCAAATAGTGGAAACTTTGATCCCCTATAAATGCTTTTTCATTCCATATGGTGCCAACGTTCTAACGAAGAATCCTTGGAGGAGTTTTTCATAACTGTTGAATATAGGGTTTCCCAAACTGTGTTCTGTGGAGCACCTTCTGCAATTCTGTGAGATATTAATAAGCATTAAATGAATTCTTGTGTTCAAAAAAAAAGTGAAACATTTCGGTATTGTAAGACTTCTCAAAACCTTTAATAATGCACACTAGAAATTTCCAGGAGGAGGATATAGTTATAGCTCCTTCTCAAGCTTTTCATTCTTTAAACTACAGACCCCTTTTCTTCATGGAATATGTATTAATATCTCAAGGTATTACAAAAGATACTCATCTTTTGGCTGGAGCAATCAATGCTACCTTCAGTCATTTGAGCTTTTAATCTTTGAGGGTCTTTTATTTTTGAAAGGAATGCTCATATTTCCTTGTATTTTTAATTAATACTCATTTTAAAGTTTTAAACCTTAAAGTCAAGTTTTTATAAGCCTTTAAGGTCAATTTACAGTTCTTGCCATTTTTAAATCTGGCAACTTTAGCTTATATTTAAACACTTTCATTTGTTCTTTGATTAATGGTCAATTAGTCTATAAATTTGACAGACTGAATTTCTCTATACCTTTCACACCATTTTCAAACTTGATTAAATTCTTTTAGACATTTCAAACTATAAACTCAATATACTTAATTTTTTTCAACTTTTACTTTGTTATAAAAATTTTTTAATTGGGAGATATTCATTTTTCATTTTTTTTTTTTTTAATTAGAAGGTGTGGAAATACTGTATCTGCATTCCCACATCTCCTCCAGCTGCTTGAGCTGAATATTGGCTACTGCTTCTGGGTGGGCCTATGCTTTCCACTTTGCCCCAGGCCCCACCACACCCTTTTTGTAATGAAGTGAGCCTTGTGGGGTTTATGTAGAAATGAGCCTAAAAAATGAGGCCAGTTCTAGAAGTTAAAGACTGATGTTTATGTATATGACAACATGTGCATTTTAAAGAAAATATCTTTTAAATTTACTGTAAATATATTTTTATATACCAGATTCAACATACATAATAAATTCTCACATTTTAAAAACTAACTTAGGTTTAAAAATCAATAAAGCCCACGCTTTTCATTTTTTTGTTTTTGCTTTTTTTACCCCTTAGTAAGAACTTTCTGATTTTACCGTATGTACTTGGAAGGGACAAATACTTTGCATAACTTGAGTACTTACTGTTCTATCAGGTTATTGCAGCTGGACTTATATTTTATAATGATTATTCCTCAGCTTTTTCTCATATTTCTTGAATTTGCCCATTTGTCAGGTGATGGATGCATTCATTTAAAAAATTGTTGGGGATTGTGATCTTGTATACACTTAAAAGAGTGCACGCCATATTGAGATGGCTACGTTTTTTGGACTACATTTCTGTAGAGGATTAGAGGCAATGCGTTAATATTCCAGATAAGAAAAATCTGCAACCTGTTTGTCATTTACCTTGGTTCTCTGGACTTAGGACATGAAATTCTATCTAGCAGTTTGAGAGCAATATTAAAAAATGATGTGGCATCACAAGTCAATGATAAATATGTTCACCCAAAGAATTTAAATGTGAGTAGATGCAGCGATGTGATTAGCATTCAGTGGTCTAGCTCTAATTCCCTTTTCAAGCACTGAAAAGCCAACCAAGTCTGAAACATTTTGCAGTGTGCCAGGCATTTGTGCGCTCCATTCAGTATCACAGTAAACTTTGCCTATTTGAATGTCTTTCTTATATACAGTTTGAAAAACAAATGTCCACATAATATAAACAAATTTTATATGAGAAGATAAAAGTCACTTAATATCCTACACTATCACAAAGAATGTGAGGCTAGTGAATATACAACTTTATTTCTCATTATTGGCTATAAAATTATTTTCTTGCCTACTTTGTTTCATTCAGGGATTTAGTGATGTGTACCTAATTGTCTTTTAATAACAATAACACTCAATTAATATAAATAATGATTTATGTTCAATGTCATACTGAATTTATAGTAATTTGCAAACCAGGGACAACAACTTATAGAGAATTGAATGAAATGAATTCATTAATATGCTAAGAAATCAAAACTACTATAAGAATAAACAAATTGTTACTATGCACAATAAATCCATAAATAATTGTGAAGTTCTAGGAGTTGGAATAAAATTTGTACATGTTATATTAAAAAAATGGTGGATAAACTCTTTTGAGGGGATATTTTCTTTTTTATTTATTGGATAATGATGACCAAAATTATTTTTACAACCTTCTCATACAGCACTGCTGTGTAATTCAAATTGTTATCACCACAAGTCTATTTCTATAACTGGAAAAGATATATAAAGGATTTTTGTTTAAATGACTCATATAATTAATAATTATAAATTTCTTCCATATGCAAAAATTCTAAAAAAAATAGAAGAAACCAAAATGTGTATTTCTTAATTTATGCTTTAATTCTGTTGTACTTTTTCTTTTGAAAAACCAATTTTCTGAAAAATAGCTTATACAGCTACATTCTTGTGATGGCTATTTCAAGCATTCAGGGATTATTTCAAGGCAGAAGGACATATTGTGTAGAGATTGTGGGGACAGATTTCCAGACTCCTCCACAAGAAAGCAGGATTTAAAAATAGTCATCCCTAGAATCAGATCATTTTAATGTGAGGAGTGTTTATTTCTAAGAGGACATTTCTCAGAGACTCATCAGTTTTTGATGGTGTCTTGGTGTCTGTTACGAGAGTCCCTCAGTAGTTTTCTTGCCTCTGAGAGAGAGTACTTTTTTCCTTCCATTTGCCAGTATTTCTCATTTACTTTACTGGATTGATTCACATACATTATTCCCCTTTATATTTCTTTCCATTTGATATATTGAAAGCAAAATTTAAGAAAATAGAATTTCCCAACATGTGATTTTTATATTATCTTCAATAGTTATTGATTACGTTCTATATTCACAGATCAATTTTAGTCATTTTAAAACTACTATGACTATTAGTAACAAGAATTCTTTGCCAAACTCTGACTTATTAGCAGTAAACTGGCCATTATATAGAACTTAGATTAGGGCAATGCAATAATATTTTTCTGATTATCAAAGTGGTATAGCATATATTCATATTTCATACTGATAAACACTAGATCACACTATCTCTAAAAAAGATACTATGTGTTTCCCCTCCTTTCCTATCTTTTCTTATAGAGCTTCTTATTCAACTACAGCCATCTAGAAGGCAGACAAGCTTGTCATATCCACCATATGTCCCCAGTGCTTCTCCTAAAAACACATATAACAGATACTCAATAAATACTTTAAAATAAATGAGTAAATAAAACTGATATTGGAGGTGACTGGCAGAGATAATTGAATATTTTTAAACTATATATCCAGGACTTTAAAGGATGGAATAATGAAAGGGAGTTTATTTCATTCCTTCTCCTGTACTCCCTGTCTAATACACACATATATATCCACTTTAGGAGTAGCATAGCATGTATCTGTCTTGCTTATTGGGCTTAAAGGGCTCAATGACTAGAAAGTGTTTTAAAATTGCTGATTAAGGTTAAGATCTTAAAATTAAAGATTATCTTCTTTCTAATTTAAAAGATAAACTGTGATCCAGTTACATTAGCCTCATGCTCTTGAGGTCTTCGGAGGCAGAGCCCAGATGGGAGCCCATGCCTTCTCTACAACGTGGACACATCTGGAGGATAGGGGTCGAGCTAAGAGTAAAGTATGAGAAAGATAGAGTGAGGTGTTGACAAAATCTAGATTGCATTCAACTTGATCACCATATGCTATGTAATTTTAGAGGAGTAGCTATAAATGTGGATAGAATGGTGAGAAATATTAGAAAGAGTGATTGACTGTGGATGGCAGATGAGGAAAAAAGTTTGGAACCAATGAAGTATGACATAGCTGTCTACCCCCACCTCACTCATTTTAGGGTTTACATATCAGAGGAAATTAGAGGAAGAAGTTAAAGATTTATGAAAATGTAATATTTATTAAATGTAGAATATTTTGACCTTGAAGCATATCAGCATTCTATTTCATCTTTAAAAGTTTGATTTGGATCTTTTTACACCTTCCACATCTCTCCTGATCATCCTCATGCTTTTCTCTCTTTCCTGAGCAGCAGTATATTTATAATACCCAATTTACTAATTCTATCATCTATGTCGTTTCTGTGTCTATTTCTATTGATTGATTTTTCTCCTGGTTATGAGTTGCAGTTTCCTCCTTTTTTTCATGTGCAGTAATTTTTACTAGATACCAGACATTGAGGTTGTGGATATTAGGTTGTCAGATGCTGACCTTTTGAGGTCCTATGGATTAAGAGGTCTTTCTATCCTGGCTCATGGAAATCTCAAGTATTTCCAGGCCTTTGTGTGCCCACATATTATTCCACTTACTCCTAAATGATGGTTATTTCTTTAGCCTCGGTGGGTTTTATGCACAACTAGACCAGTGTTCAGTCAAAGACTGAAGTGGTTTCCTTTGCATATCTGCAGAGCTTACTTACTTGCTTTTCTAGGCAGCTCACTTTTTTTCTGGAATTATACCTAGCAGATTCTAGACACCTTGGTGTTCTTGAACTCTGAACTCTGTTTTCTTAGCATGACTATTGGGCTCTGTTTGGGATCTTCTTCCCCATGCAATGATCTTGAAACTCTCTAGGCAGTGAGCGTTTATGTGTAGGGCTCACTTGTTTGTTTCCCTGCTCCCAGAGATCACTGTCATGCATTGTCTGTTGTTCAGGGTCTGAATACTGATTTTTTTTTATTTTTTATTTTTTATGTATATTGTCTAGCTTAGTGATTTTCTGAGGTGTTAGGGTAAATCTGGTTCCTGTTCCCATCATGGCCAGAAGCAGAAATTCCAGAATCCATTGAAGTTTTATTGTTATAACATTTAAAATATTTAACCTAGATTTAATTTATTTAAGATTTTTGGTCATTTCATCAGAGCCTTAAGTCAGAATCTTTTGGTCAGTTCAAGATCTGATATAGGACTGTAGGTTATGACACAGAGCTCTAACGTGAGCCATGTCGTGGATTCTCTGTGAACATTGCCTAAACTTCTTTCTGTAAGCTCCTCAAGGGCTGGGAATAAGTAATCAATCCATTTGGCAAATATTCATTGAGAATTCATTATGTAATAGGATTTCGTTAGTCACTGGAAATACAGAAATGAATAAGGCATGATTCCATGGTCTAGTGGAGAAAGCTGGCACATACAGTTTTATGCATTGACTTAAAGATTATAAGAATATGGAAGACTCTTTCTGAGAGATCAGAGGGTCTTAGAACACTTTATGTTTGCAGGATATAGCATATAATTAGAATTTGTGCACAGTAGCTTTCAATAAATACTTATGAATGAAGGATGCTAAAGCTAATTTATAGGCATATTCTGCTCAGATATATGTTAACTTGTTTTTTTTTCTTAGTTCTCTAGAAAAGATAGTTTAAATAAATACACAATAAGTTTATATGATACTTATACTTTTTAAAGAAAAACTCTAACTTTGTCTAGCTTGCACTGTCTTGAATATTATTTATTGATCATTTCAGACTTTAAATGTTGCACTGATATCTAAGTTATGTAGATCTGCTTTGTTTCTAAATATCATATCAAACAGTTGAAAAGTACCAATTCAATCAAACCATCCTTTTTAACTACTGTTTCCCCCTTTTTTTTTTTTTTTTGGTTATTCTTGTTCATATTTGAAAAGCAGAATCTGCAGATAGTTATTTATATGTATGAATTCACTGATTCATTCTAGTGCGAAATAGGTCATTCTGGAACAGTGAGAAATATGATTGCTGAATTTCAAGCAGTTTTTTCTGCTTAGCTGGATCTGTAGAAAAAGAAAAGGGGTCAGGCCAACACTTGTTGAAGATTTCTTATTGCCATTGTCCTCATGAAAGAGACTTGGTGCTGGCAAATATGGTCTCTTCAGTGTATTGGCAAGAGGGAAGAGGCTTAGATCCCAAGTTTAATAACTATTTGTATATTTTATTTGAACCACTGATCAGAATCAAGGAAACACATAAAATGCCATCCAATTTTAAAATTGTGGGACTTGTTCTCCTTTAAAAAATTAATGTACAGCAAATGGTAGTGTGATATTTTTCAGGTACAAATCTTTTTTTTTTTTTTTAAGCATGCTAGTGTACTAAAAAGAAAGACCATTGGATTGACAAGGGATGATTCTCATCAAAAATTAAAAAAAAAAAATTCTTAAATAGTAAAATAAAGAATACTTTGAAAAAAATTCCACACTACTCAGCATTTGGAAATTAAAATCATTTAAAGCCTTCTTTTCCTCTGTGTGGAAATTATGGCTCTAAAAGGAAACTACTAACTCTGTGTGGAAATTATGGCTCTAAAAGGAAACAGTAAACTTTTTTTACCAACCTGATAAAGAGCCTATTAATTAAAAGCTAATTCCCTTAGTCAAGTGACATATATGTTTATGATATATATATTAATTCATTTGTTTCTTTTTTGAATGGCATAGCAATAATGCACTATAATTATTTCTATTAACACCCAGTTAAATATTATAAATTCTATATTTGAAAATACATATTTTAGTTCATTTCAGTTGTTAATATAAATAAATACCTTAGATCACTGAAGAATTTGTTTCAAATTAAACTTGAAAAGAGGATCTTATAATTCAAAATCATGCTTCAGGTTCTGCTTAGGTGTCTTTGAATCCATTGATTTTTCTCATATCCTTTTTTAAAGCAGGTAATGAGAGGGAGAGCTGACAGAGCAGTGAGAGCTTTGCTAGGCTGATCTAGGAGCCAGTGCAAGCTAGGGACATCCATCCCATTCAGGAGTTCTGTGAGGAACAACAACCACACTTTAGTATCTGTAAACTATGATGTTAATCACTTTATTGACATATAAACCAGAAGCATTTGCTCTGTCACATGGCAGACTTTTTGAAGAAACTCTTCATTATAAAAGAAAGGAATCCTTTCTCAAATGGTAACAGAGCAGTTGTATTTCTTTCCCCCACCACTCCCCACCTTCTATGTGCTTAAGGTAGTCATGTGTAAAGTGTTTCAAATAAAATGTAAAATACAGTACTACTATCAAAAAATATCACAGGACACTTTAATCATATATTGTTCTTGTATTGACATGCATTGTTTACATTAAGCATCTATAATATAATTAAAGATCGTAGGACTGCATGTTTGGGAATCCTAGGAGTGGAGCACTGGTCAGTCTTACATTTTTTCCACCGCCCTTTGACCTTCCTTTTGCAAACCTCAGATGTTTCCCTGCCTACCTGGCCTTTTTATTTACCCAGTAGATCTTTGTCTGAGGTTATGAATCTTTTGGTCCATTGGGGAATCAGATCTAATGAGAATGCTTTCCCCCTACTAGTCTTGTTTTAAGTAAGGACACGGATCCAGGATATCTGAGTATTCTACTTAGTGTTGAAAAATGGAGAGGATTAATACATTATTATATATATTTTTGCAAGAAAAGCCAAAAGAAATTTTTAAAATCTCTAGTAATAACTACAAGTCTTTTAAAAAAAATTTATTAAAAAATTTAAAAATTGTGGTGACATTGGTTAATAAAATTATATAGGTTTCAAGTGTACAATTCTGTTATATATCATCTGCATATTGCATTGTGTATTCTCCATCTAAAGTCAAATCTCCTTTGGTCACCGTATATTTGACCCCCTTGTCTACCTCTCCCAACCCCCCTTTCCCTTTGGTAACCACCATACTGATGTCTGTTTCTATAAGTTTTTGTTTGTTTGTCATGTTGTTCATTGTTGCTTTCAGTTTTGTACCCCACATATGAGTGAAATCATATGATTCTTGACTTTTTCTATCCAACCTCTTTCGCTTAGCATAATAATCTAAAGATCCATCCATGTTGTTGCAAATGTCAGTATTTCATCTATTCTCATGTCCTAATAGTATTCTATTGTCTATATGTACCAAATTTTCTTTATTGAATCATCTATCAAGGGACATTTCAGTTATTTTCATGTGTTGCCCACCATGGATAATGCTGCAGTGAACAAAAGGGTACATATATCTTTGGCTACTCATGTCTTTATTCAAATATATAGATCTATCCTAACCTGATTATCCTTAAACACAACTCCTTTCATTCACAAATCCATCTATCCATTCTTCAAACTTACTAGGTGCTCAATTCTAAGGGTATAAAGATGATTTCTGTATTTGAATAGCTCATAGTATTTCATAGTTTTATAAGAGCTGAAGTTCATCTGATTGCTTATTCATTTATTCAACAGACACACTTGCTGAGCTCCCTATTCTTGGCAGTGGAGTTACAACAGTGAACAAAACAGACAGACCCTGTCTTTGTGGAATTATATTCCAGTAGGCAGGATGGATAATGAATAAATAAAAATATTCTTTATATGAGATAGTGGTAAGAATAGTGTAACAGCTTAAGTGGATGTAGGGAGTAGAGTATGTGCTTGGGGATTGATGTTAGCAGTCTTCCATAAAATGGTGAGATTAGGCCTCATTGAGGAGTTGACACTGGAACAGACTTGAGTGAAGTCAAAGAGTGAGTCATGTGAATTATTGAGGAAATAGCAACTACTAAGTCCTCAAAGTAGGATCACATTGGTGTATTTGAGAAACAGGAAGGAGGGCAATATAGCTAGAGCAAAGTTAGTGAAGGAAGGAGCTGTAAGAAGTAAAGTTGGAGTGCTAGACAGTGGGCAGATCATGTTGGGCTTCATAGGTCATGTGAAGGGTTCTGGAGTTTTAGATGTGGTGGAAAGCTGTTTGAAGATTTTGAATGAGAGAATGGCATGATCTCATGGTTTAAAAGAATCATGCAGGCTGATGGGTAGTGAATAGACAGTACTAGGGAAAGGATAGAAATTAGACTGTTTTGTAATAGGTTAAGTAAGATATGGTAGTGTGGACCTGATTGATAGAAGTCGAGATTGTGAGAAGTGGTCAGATTTAGTATATATTTTAAGGTTAGAGCCAACAGTATTTGCTGCTGGATTTTATGTGGGAAATACAGAGAAGAGTCAAGAATGACCACTCTTGATGGCCCCTCCTGGTACTCACCCTAGGCCTGTGTTACTGCTTCACCCTGCAGCTAGGGCACGTGGAGTTCCAAGGTGTTCAGTACTTCCCCGAAGTTTGTTCTGTTTCAGAACCTGGACTTACTCTGAAAAAAAAAAAAAAAATGTTAAACTTTTTCTGGTCCATCGTTTTTTTTCCATTTCCTCCTATTTAAAAAACTAAGACAATTCTGTATTTAGCAAGGAGGCGATATTCTAGTTATCAGCATACCGACTATAATGAACACTTACATTATTATTTAATCATTTAATCACTATAAGGACTACAGAGAATTCCTTTTTTTTTTTTTTTTGAATGCATACACTGAAGGTTCTAGGTCAGTTTCTTTAAGAACGTTTCCTTCTTTCCATTCCATGTGACCTTTGCTAAGTAGTACAACAATGAGAGACTGACAACCACTTGTAATTTTAGAGGAAGAAAGGAATACTTAGAAAGAACTCTTATAAATCAGGAACAGAATAGAAAATGGAGGCAATAAGTAGATAGTAAAAAAAGAACACTGAGAATTAAAATAAATCAAATATCTTGCCAATTATCTTTGTTGTGTATTGTTCTCTCTCTATAGTGATGGACCCAACACCCCTTCTTCTCTTTGATATGGACCCCTAGGGCAAAGGGTGATTCGGATGGTTTCAGATAAGTGGGCAGGACAGGGAACAGAGGCAGCGATCCTGCTCCTTGTCCTGTGCTTTGTCAGCCTGGATGCCCAGCTGGATTAAGGCTGACCCTAGTGCAAGCTGCAAATAAAGTAGGGACTGCAGATTGTTCCTGTTTTCCTTATTAAGGAATTAGCTAACTCTTAGGCTGTGCTTATGTTGTATTATGTACATGGTACTGATCAAAATGCTTTATGTATATTAACTCATTTAATCCTCACACAAGCTTGCAAGGAAGTTACTATGATTTTCCTATTTTAAGATGAGGAACCTGACCCCAGAGAGGTCAGGCGACTTACCTTGGGTTCACATAATTATAGCTAATGAGTAATAGAGCTAGGATTAGAACCCACGAAGTCTGATTTGCTATTCTGCTCTTACCACTACTCTGTACGTCTCATAAGGAATAAGCATGTGTTGAATCAAATGAAAAAGGAGAATGTCATTTACATTTTATAGTATAGATTCTCAAGTTTTAGAAAAAAGAAGAGAAATATAGGCTTGGAAAAAGTGTTGCCTAGGATTAATTAATTCAAAATAAATAAAAACAATCAGAAACAGAATCAAAACAGTGTTTTTGGCAGACATCCAGTAGAAGCACACATGACATCAGAAGGAGATGCAGAATGGACTTGGGAAGGACTTACATGAGTCAGCTCGAAGGAAATGGATGCCCATTCTGACCTGTCAAAGTTATGGCTCCCAAGAGGCCTATTTACTTTATGTTTGCATCATCTGTCCCTTTAAAAATATCTTTTGTCTTATCTCTCCATATTCCATTCAAAGTATTTTATAAAGGCAGTTTGAGTTTTATAAATTACCTTTTTATTCCTCATGGCTTTAACACCTGTGGAATGAAAAGTATGAGGTACACCTTAAAGGAGCCTAATGAAATGAGGTTTCAAGCTGTAAAAAACTGAATTATGAAATAATACCTAATCATAGTTTAAAAACTTTAATTTCTTTATCTCAACAAAGAAATCTAAATAATATACTTTCTATAATTGTGTTTAAAATTCAGTAGTTTTAGGCAATAAATTCTATATAATTTATTTTTTGTAATATTTTCTATTTAAATTTTTTCTATTTCTTTTAATTTTTTTCACCTCTTTAAAATAGCAGCATTATTGAGATATGTTTCATATACTATAAAATTCACCATCTTAAAGCATGCAATTCAGTAGTGTTTACTATATCCACAGAGTTGTATAACCATCACCACTATCTAATGTTCAGGTATTTTCATCAGTCCAAAAAGAGACCCTATATCCAATAATAACCAGTTCCCTATTACCTGCTTTCTCTAGTACCTGGTTGCCATCAGCCTACTTTCTGTGTTTATAGATTTGCCTCTTCCGGCATTTCATATCAGTGGAAAAATTTGTGCCCTTTTGTGTCTGGCTTCTTTTACTTAATACCATGTTTTCAATGTTCTTCCATGTGGTAGCTTCATTCATTCCTTTTTATTGCCAAATAATGTTTCATCATATGGATATACCACATTTTGTCTATTCATTTGTCCATTCATGATGGACATTTGAGCTGTTTCTACTTTTTTGGCTATTATGAATAGTGCTGTTATAAACATTTGTGTACAGGTTTTTATGTGGACATATGTTTTCATTTTTCTTGGGGAGATATATATATACATACATATACACACATATATATATACATATATGCACATATATATACATATAATATACATATATCTCCTTCCTATTTATCTGGGAGTAGAATGTCTAGGTCATATAACTTTATGTATAATATTGGAACTCCAGACTCTTTTCCAATTTTATTCTCTGCACAATTTTATAGTTTCATCAGCAGTGTATGAGGATTTTAATTTATCCACATTTTCACAAACACTTGTTATTGTCTGTCTGTTAAATTTCATTTCAATTTTCATATTTAAGAGAACTGCAATCCTGTTCTGCTTGGTTCTTTTACACTGTCAGTTTTCTTCTGCTATATACTATGGTAGAGTTGGTAGCTATGGTGTAGTAGAAAAAGCCTTAAACTTAGGAGAATTGGCTTTTGGGCCCAGCTTATATTTACTGCTTAAGTGACCTTAAGTACAATCACTTCACTTCTATGAGCCTCAGTTTCCCATTATTTCAAACAGGATTAATCTCTCACTTTCTGGCAATGGTCCAAGAAAATAATTTATAAAATTAATTTGCAAATTATAGAGTATGGGAATCTTCTTCCTGTTCCTTCTCTGTCACTGTCCTTTTTGCTCTCTCTTTGATGCATATTTATTAAATAAATAAATTAAGAGAGATATTAAGTATTTTTGCTATAAGGGCATTTTTCTAATGAAATATAAACTCTAAATAAGCTTTAAGTGTCTTTCCTGTCTTTGTAATTGTTAGTTAACTTTAGAAATAGTTATATCAGCAAAAATGTTGAAAGCAAAGCTTGTCTCTTATCCTATTTTTGGGGGAAGTATTTTATAATTTGGCTAGGGTAAGAAATGAAGTAGATAATCTACATACACAGATAATTAAGAGTTGGATATAGCTTTATTTTCTAGCATCTTAAATTTTCTCCCACATTTTTTCTATTTATGTTTATAACTTGGTATGTATTCAAAGAAAGCTATGTTTTCTCCGTTACCTTCTTTGTAGTTAAAAGCAACTTGGAGAAATATATGCAAGATTTAATGGCAGAATAACAACATTATGTCAAAGCCTTAGCCAGTTTATAACATCCAGACTTTTCTATTACATTTTACCTGAATCATCTTCTTAAGCCAAATTGGCACAATTACAAATCCTTTGCCAAATGTGACTTTTATTCCATAGTGCTTTCTGCCTTCTCTCCCACCAGCCTGACGCATTACTCCCTGTCTATCCTTTAAGGTCCACTCCAGTTCTGCCTTTTCCAAGAAGGCTTCACTTCTTTTCACTCATCTAAATTCATTTTATCATTAGTTCTCTTATAATCCAAAAAGCAATTCATACTTAAAAAAAATCAAACATATCTGAATTGTGTGAAAAAAAAAAGGTAGTCCTTTCTGGTCTCCAGAATTCCCTGTATTTATCCTTCTAGTCATTTTTAACTTATGGCCAGAAGCATTTTTAACAGAAATGGAAACATCCTATACATGTTGTTTTGTGATACTTGCTTTGTCATAAAACTATGAATCATCTATTACACTTATTGAATGAATCCTTTACTCTTTATATTTGTTTTCATTTAACTTTTTAATGTATGTTAGTCTTACTCTTCCAATTAAAGTAAGCTTCCTGGAGGATACAGGCTATGTCTTATGCTTTTCTATGTTCTTCTCCATCAGGGGTGCAATAAGGTCTGTCCTTTAAGAGACACTCAGTAAGTATTGTTGGCTGAATTGGACGTTTTGAGCCTATATCTTTGTGATTACTTTTTTAATTTTCATTGTTGAAAATCCTTCTAATGAAAAAAATTTAGAAATGCAATTACTTATGAAATTAATATTTGGATGAAGGGAGAGAATAAAATTGATGAAGGAAATTTGAGAATGTCTAGCACAAGGCAAAGTATCTGGCATGATTCACTTTGTGGAAGAGGGAAAAAGATAACAATGACAGGGAAATAAAAAGGCAAAATGAACAAAAAGCATAAGAGCAACTTGGTTGTGGACTGAGAAAAAGCGTAAGTGAAGGGAAACTTTTTTGAGAAGTAAAATTAATAGAGCCAATACAAAAAATGCAAAAGAGACTTCTTATTCTTTTAACCATAAAATAAGAGCCCTACTGACTTCCAAAATACCTCTTCTAGTAAAGTTAAAGAGATATAAGCTTTGCGGTAAATGAAAGAGAAAATATCTTATTTGCCCTGAAACAGTTGAAAAATAGAAATTTTTGCTGCAAGAGTATGAGACTGCCTGATAAAGTACATGACATAAAGTCTCAGAATTAATCTCATAATTTTATTTTTACTTTTGATGTTCACTTCACAAACCTGTGCTGAGGAATGCTATATTTTATTTATTTTTTCTTAAATTAGATAAGTAGTGTCTTACACTAAAAGTTTACATTGAAGAGATCAGTGATAGGATACATTGACCAAGTGATCATTTAAATAATGACAAACAAATGTACTGATTTTGAAGCAGAGACGATGGCCCAGCTTTGTGCATTTTCCTATAGAACACTATTTGAATTTGAAAGTTCTTTATGCCACTGGAAAATGAACTGGCTGCAGCTTAAAACTGTAAGCTGCAGGATGTTTTCTGAAGTTTTAGAAATTGAATTATCGAATACCAGTTAACATCTGCCTAATTCTATAAAGCTGATGAGATGGGTCTCTTTTGCTCTGATTGCTTTCCGAATTCTATCCAAATGAATTCACAACTGATGGTTTTAAGCAGAGTAAGGACAGATAAAGTGACACATAAAATAAAACCTTTAAAGACAAAAATTAAATAGTGCACAGTTTCACAAGGTGTTATACATATTTGCTGAGTACCTGGTAATTCTGATGGCAAATATCTTCTTTTCCTCCTCTGATTGGCTTCATTGTGGTATTTATAACATATTTACCCTTTTCTATTTGTCAATATTACTTTTCATTTAGTCTCAAGTCTGACTTTGCAATGTTTAGAACAGTATATGTTATTGGTAAAAAAAAAAAATAAGTCATGAGAAAATTGCTTTGTCATAAGATTTTCAATCTTATAAAAGGTGTGATATAAGTATTTTATCTGCCAGGAATTCTTTAGACAGTTAAGCAATAGTGACACATGGAAAATTCTGCCTGTGTTGTGTTTGTAGACAGGTCTTCTCATGAAGTTTTTTTGTCTCGTGTTTTTATTTTTGGTACCATATGTACAATGATGAACTGGTGAACTCATCCACACAGCTCTGTTAAACACATCATCTTCTCATGGGTACTTTTGCTTCCATGATGTCTATGTTGAAATTTTTGCAAAGTATATCTTTATCATTTCTCCTAACCGAAGTGGTATTCTTTGTATATTCAGTTCTCTATTTTTAGTGGTTTTGAAAATTTTTTGTTGGTTAAAATAAAAGCAGCATGTTAATATAGATCATGTTTAAAAGTTGGTACTTGTCCACTCTTCCTGCCCATTGCAAAGTGTGGGAGAAGATTGCTTAGAAATTACTATCACAAAGAATATTTTTAAATGACTTATTATAAACATTTTCTCCTTTTTGTATCAGTTAATGTTAAAATACAGCAGACTTAGCTCAATTTAGTTCAAAAGCCATTTTCTAAATAAGAAGAATTAGCTGAGAACAGTGTTACATTAATAGACACTGCCAGCGGCTGGATTCTGCATACAAAACACTTGTTCATGTTTTCCTTGAACTCCTTTGATTGGGCCCAGTGCTAAGTTTATACTGAATGGGCTCAGTCTGGTCCTTGGCAAGCATCAGGGAGTAATGAAAAGTAGAACATCGAAAGGCTTAAATGTCCTGGCACAAGCAATGTGTTGGTATGATGAGCTAACCATGGCATTGTACAATGAGAAGGCCCTGTGTCCTTTTGGAAATAAAATCTTGGCCTGTGGACAGAGGTCTATGTACACACATTGAATTTCTCTGTCTTCCTGCTATGCTATTTCATTCACAATTAAACTTTGAAAGTAGAGTTCTGAAGAGGTTCTTGAATGCCTTTCCTCCGAGTATGCCCAGAAACAAGTGGCTGATGTAAAAATGACAAAGCCCTACCCTTTTATTTGGTAGCCTTCTGAAATTCACATCAAAGCCTCGAAGAATAAACTCTTTAAGCTAGAGAGCAGTGTACACATTCACTGTTTTCTCTCCCCCAAAATTTCTTCTCTCTGAAAGCTGTAGTAATTTACCACAGATTTTTGCTGTGGAATTTCTGATGTTCTGATCTTTTATGTTTATAGCTCCATCTGTATTTGTAGTGAAATGTCTAAATTTGTCTCAGTACATCTAAATTCCAAGAATGAATTGATCTTCTTAAGAGTATTTTCGCCTTGAAAGCAAAGAAGAAAAATTAAGCTCTAGTGATTGATTAAAACTATGACATTTTAACTTGCTTTCCTTTTCTAATTTTTATTCTTAAAAAACAGAACAAAAATTCTGTAATCAGAGCCTCCCCGAAAGTACCTAAAGAAGCCAGGAATAGAGACTTATTTTAGCTGTTTTAAAACTGCTGCTATTATAAATTACCAAGAAGAGCCTCCTAAGAGTCGTTTTAAATCATATTTTAGTTCTATGTTATAAAACCAGGCTCCCGGTAGGGTATAAACAGATATATAAAACCATAAAAAGCCTGCATCATGTAAATATTGAAAATCTGAAGATATATTAGAAATATAACTTGAAGTCCTTACAAAGATAATAACCTAATTTCTGAGATTTGTTTAAAACCATTTGAAGTGGGTAAGGGAGTGGAGAAAAGTAGGTCAGCAGATAAATGACATCCTATTCACCTTGAGTTGAAGTGCATATATGAATGTTTCTTTTACTGTTTCTTCTCCTTTTTTACATGTATGATATGTTTCATAATGAAAAGTTTAAAAAAATAATCTTTGATGGTTCAGAATGGTGGTTTCAGAGAATGAAATGTTTTTGCTAAAGAAAATCCAAAAAATCTAAGATACTTTAAAAAACTTTAAAAAGTTTTATAACATGGAAATAATATGATATATAAGTAATTTTTCCTTCAGTAATTGCATGTAGAATGCTAGTAGAAGATATGGACATAAAAATCATGCTATAAATAGTGTGTAGACTGAAATGTTAGAGTTTAGGTAAATGGCTGTCTGTTATCTGAATAATGCTACATCCTTCATGTATTCATACTTACAATACTTTACTCCCCTCATATATAAAAAAGCTACTTTCTTCAGTTTGGAATATTTGACAGCATTCTATATGAGAGATATTTTTTAAAATACTGGTTTCTGTGGCAGATTAACGCCAAATTCAAGTGGACAGAAAGTGAATGCTCAGAAGTCAAAGCCTTTTTTTTTTTTTTCCTTTAACTACATCTACTATATCATTATGGACTTTTCTAGATAGGTAATGAAAATCATGTCTGTAGTACATGGTAGTCTAGATTAACTTCTGGCATTTAAAGAGTACAGTCATCAAATATTTATTGAGGATGTACTGAAGTAACTATGTTTTCATTCATCTAATTGTCTTGTTCATTTGTATATTCAACAAATAATCATTTAGTATCTACTAAGAGTTTACTGAGTGTCTAGGATATCCTGTGTGAATAAGATAAGTAAGTTTCTTGCTCTCATAAACTTTTCAGTTTACGGATTATGGGTAGATAAATAAATAAGAAACCTATGAGATAGTATAAAATGTTATTTGGAGAATTAGAGTAGCATGATGTGTTGGAGATAAACGTTACATGGTCAGGGAGGGGACCTCTGAAGGTGTAATCTTTAATTGAGATCTGAATGTTACAAAGAGCCAGTCATGTAAAGAGAAGTTGCTTAGTTCTTGTGTTAAAAACTAAAATCTTAAAGCCGTGCCTCATTTTTATAGTGCTCGAGTTTTATCCAAATAATATGTGTGCTTTGATTTTACACCACCAGTCAGTAGACTGGCTGAATATTCCACAGAGGTGCATTTAACCCACACCATTCCTTCATTCATCAACACAGTGCATACTGGCTTTCTTTCTCAAATACCACAAGGCTCTTTAATGTCCAGGGCAAAGTTCTAAGCAGGATGCTTATGTTTGCGTGCTTCTCTCGTCTTTTCAGCCATTGTTGTGGGACCTGCCCACTTTAACCCAGAACTTCAGACTGCCTTCTGGTTACTCATACAATTCCTTACTTCCTCATCTTTTTCCTTTTATACTGACTGGCTATCCAGGCACTTTGTTCTTGCTCCCTAAATCCCCATCTCCAAAATAAGGGAAATTTTTTTGTTGTCTTTTGTCTGCTTCATGCTAAACTCTTGTTCTTCCAGAAGTTTCTTCTAGATAATCTGATGTCTGAATCTGGGCCAATATGTGAATGCAAGAAACCTTAACTACGTTCTCCTTCTCTGACTTCCACTCCACTCCTCCCTGCTCTCTATCACGTTCTCTCCTTTCAGGATAACAAGCACATTTTCTGGTGGTCTTTTGAGACAATGGCCATAAGGTTGGTGTTACTTTTGAGCTGTGACCAAAGGTATTATGAAGAAAATGGGCTTTGTAACACTAAAGTTGTCCTATGTGGGTAACTTTCTAAATCATGAGCTATTCCTACTCATGTCTGAAAAATACTGTATTTTCCATTTACACAGTAGCAGTGTTATTGATAATGAATTAATTGAGCTGAGAAATCATTTTGCTAGTGCTTCATGTATGGGCTCTCCATGCCTAAATAAATTGTTTCAGTGCATATACAAAGGATAACTAGCACTTATTAACAAAATCAGGTAGGCTATTTTGTGTTGTAGTAATTGATCCTGTTTTTTTGGACTCCTAACTTTATGAAATTGCTAACAAGCCTAACAGTTTTAAAACACTCAGTCTATATCGAGGAAGATGGATAGATTGATATAGTAATCATGCTGTTTAAACAGATCCAGAACTTTTCAGCGCTTTAGAATTTTAAACTTTAAAAAAAACAAATTTATTTATATTTTTAAAAGTTATGTTTCACCACAGACAGCATGCCTATGCTCAGCATTGATTTTACCTGTTTAGGAAATTGATTTATTAGTTTTGCTTATTTCTAAGAAGATAGTTCTCTTAAAAAAAAAGCCTTAGTTCTTTTTAGACAATTGGATTTATGTCACTTTGTTCTGGCGTCTGACTTAAAGGTGAGGACTATGAATGGTGCCATTTATCATCACATCAGCCCTTATTGTAAATAAAATGTAATTATATTTTCCATTTATTATTACCTCTGGCCTCATGTTAAGTTATAAATTGTACATAAAGTTTCCTGACATCTAAAATGTTCTTAACATAACAAATATTATTATCTGTTTAAGTAACAGAAAAATGATCTTGGTTGTCAGGAAATTATCAAATCAGTTAGATGCTAGATAACATTTTGCTAAATAGAATAACTACTCGATTTATTCTACAGCGTATAGGGTTAAGTCTGGAAGAGATTTCTGTCTTCCAATTTCTTTTTTAATAGATTACTAAAATAATTTATTTAAATTTTATGGAGCTTGAGCTTTCCCATATAATGGGCATATACACGATCTCCTCTCCTTCTTCCTAACAGGATGGTAAAGGTTAAATAAATACCACATATTAAGTGAGGAAGCATCTGAGCTTCTCACTGATTTCTGTTCCCAGTTCTTTCTTCATTTTCATATTGTAGGTAAACAACTTTGCCATCTGATGGTATTTATAAAAGTTGCTTAGAGATCTTCAAAAGTAGGATTCTGAGCACATGTAGAATACTATTAATAGAAAGAAAAATACATGTCCCCTGTTCCCCCAATGAAAACATATGACATGTTATGACTTTTAAATGAATATCATAAATGACACATTTGCTTTCTATAGGGACTCACTTGTACATAAAATAGAAAAACTAAATATATCACTTATCATATTTGGCCAGAGAAGCAAGTTTTTTTCCTCGGTGTGATGATTGGTAGCATTACTTCCTTACCAATTTTGAAATGTTCCGATAAAATGTGTAAGAAGTAGGCATGCCAAGATGAACTTTGAGTTTCCATAGAAGGTCACTCACTGTTTTACTTTTTTGTACCTTTGCTTCTATCGATTTCGATATGAGCTTTTCAAAATTTAAGTTTTTAAAATTATTTTCATTTTTGCTTCAGCTTCCATAAGGTTCCTAATTATAGTAAATCATGTAATAATTAGACCCCAGAAATGGTTTAGACAATAACACTTTTAGAGCAGAATATGAGAGCTCTTAAAGATTTCGAAAGTAATATATTTTAATTACAAAAAGACCTTTTCTCCCATAAAACAGTAGGAGCACCCTTGCAGTTTTCGTGTTGTTTAATCACAGATCTATTTTTATACATGCAGGAGAAACTCCTCTAACTATTTATTGTGAATGAACAGAATGATGTTGAGAAATAGTTTTGGTATTCTTTAAAGATTTGGGAGAGAAATAAAATGAGTGAGTAGGGAGATTTCTTGGATTTTTTTCTCCAAAAAGCACATACTGTTTACACAGTGTTATACCACTTGTCCTGCTGGCATTTGTATTAAAGAAACCTGCTTATATAATAGTTGCCTTTTTTTCACGGAATCCCAGAGTTTAGCAAGGTTTGGAAAAGTTTCTGGATATAAGATACACAGAGATACATAATTAACTAACCATTTTATCAGAAAGATGATTTCATAACTTGTTTGTGCAGAAGAGCTTTTCCCTCGTGTTTTGTCCTTGCTTTTTGATTAACTAACTGGTCGCAGGGAGCTTAATTTGCACAAAATAATGACTGAAAAAGCACATGCTGCTAAGTGCCACAGATTGTGTTTTATACCTGCGCTCTGGTACTCATTTTAAGTTTGAGCCCAAGGCTCTCAACTGTACCATCTTCAGAGAGCATACTCTCTGCAAGTATGCTCTCTGAAGATGACACAGTTGCTCTTTTGGAACACTGAGTGATCAGGGAACTACAAAGGAAAATCTAGACATCTAAAATTAAGGATTATGGTACATGCAGATGTGTTCCTGCTCCACCTTCCTGAATCTGTGGCTTTCTAAGTATTTAATGGCTTTGATTTTTTAAAAATCATGCTCCCTTCGCTTTCCACATAATCATACATTTCTAGTACATCTTGAAATAAAGTTAGGCATTATAATAAACCATAGACACCCTCTGAAGTTAAAGATTTTAAATCTCATTCTGTTGTCCATACCCTTAGACAGATACACCCACTTAACTCTCAGATCTGTATATAATCTTTATGTATAAATGCGGTAAAATTATTCAATCAAGAGATGTTAAAAACTGTCAGTGTAGGTTTGTGAACATGAATGGGTAATAAAGTAAATTCTTCTAAGATGCTAAACACTGTCTGATATAATATTTTTTCATTGGTGACCCTAGGGAATATCTAGCAGTGTAAATTACCTTTTCAGCTTTTGAATACATTTCAAGATGGAGTTTCTTATTGAAATTTAAAGGAAATATTCTTTATTAATCATTTTAATGATCCATATCAGTGGATTTGACTTTGCTTCCTCAAGAAGTTTTGCTTTTCCTTAGTAAATTGCTAACAAAATGCAGTGGGGCTGGTGCAGATCTGAGTTTCTTAGAAAACACAAGGCAGTAGCTCTAATGAAAGGTAACTATCTGCACTAAATTACTGCATTTTATTTTTAAAAATAGATTATTTTTAGTGGCATTATTATCAGAAAAATTGATTATGGCATGTAAAATACAAAAAAAGGGATCTTTTTAAACAGTGAAATATTTACCAATAAATATTAATAAATTATGAAAATCGAATTTTAATTAGCTCCCTAGAAAGACACTCAGAATATGCATGAATAGCATGGCATTGGGGGATGGGAGAGGGAAATGAGTGGTTTTGAAGAGGTCTGTGTGTAAGGTTAAAAATTTAATTAATCATTTTATTATTTGTCTAAGGAAAATGGTTTAGAAATGTTTTATTTTCCTCTCCATTGCTGATTCTTTGGATAATTATCTCACAGATTGATTATATATTTATTTAATTTGGGAATTGACTAGAACATACTCTAATTAGTTTCTCAATTCACAGTATTTTCCTTCTTCAAAACAAAGCCAACATAACCAAGTTTTCTTAAATATATAATACATCTTAACAGTATGCAGAAACCCAGAACTTACTGCTTATTTTCATTCTATTCCCTTTGGGAAACATTCATCCCTCAGGTACGTAATTGAAAAGATCTGTTTGTGTACTCATTTCGGGAAAGCCTTTAATGAGACCTATAAATGTTTCTTGGCAATGAAAAGTAAACAACTCCAAATTTTGTAAATTTTATATTTATACAAATATAGACCCACTCAGTTCTAGCCTCACCTTCTACTTTCTCAGGGCTACTGTCATGGTGTCCACCTTTCTCTGGCATGTGACGGGTCATTAGAAAAAGTCCAGATATGGACTGGTCCAAGTGTACGAGCCAGAGACTTTGTAGAGATTCTTTGATCTTTAATCACAACAAAGACACTAGTTAATTTTTGTTGGCTCAGTCAAACATATTTTGGTATGGAAAGTAATATTATGGAACTGAAAAAGACTCAACGTCTGAAGTCAATTTTTCTCAGCCTAGCAGATTGCAGTACGATGCCAGAGCTAATGCCAGGACATAAACAGAAGAGGGATATTGTGTTTTCTAGACCGAGGAGTTGGACACATAAATAAACAAAAGAAAACATGTTATAGATTATTTTTTACTGTTACTAAAACTAAATATTTTATTTTTCTACCCACATATTATTCTAATCTGCAATACAATGTAAAGATTAGAGTTTATTAAAAATTTTTAAGAATTCTTACATGTACCTCAACTTAACTGGAATGCATTTAAGCAAAATGTAGATTTGAGGAATTCACAGTTTAAGTTAAAATTCACTTATATAAGCAGCAGTCCATTTCTTGGGGGCCTGCTGTGTGCTAAACCCCATTTTAGGGGAATGTGTGAGTTATATATAAGCTTTCTGTGTAAAGAGTTGGAGATGAAGCATAAAGAATGGGAGAAAAAGCATAAAGTCTGATGCCTGTCCTAAAGGAGTATATTTAACAACCTGGTTATAGAAGAAGCAAGGTTCATATAAAACAAACAGCAGGGTAGTAAATAATAACAAGAACGTGCAATAAAGTGCCAAAGTGGGTGGCATATTAAAGCAAAAATAAACTAAGAGCAGACCTCCTTTTCCAAATGAAGTTGTATGCAAGACACCGAAACAGAAATGTGATATTTTTATTATGATTTTTTCATAGTTTAAATATATATAATATGTATTCAAGAAGTTATTAAAAAAGCAAAGTCATTTAAATGAACAAAACATTTAAATAAGTAAAAGGAGCTGATCTATAGTCTCAGTAAATGTTAATTACTCTTGTTATTATTGCTATTAGTTTTAAATTGTGTGCTTTGGATAGTAGTTTCAATGCAATATTAGCCTCAGCTTTCCACTTATTTCTGTATTTTGTTCAGGTTGCACATTTCAAAGAAAAATCTTGATTAACACAGAAAAGTAGTTGGACATGGTAAGGTTTTGTTTGGTTTTAATGGCTTGCTTTGCTAATGTCGCATTATGATAGTCTTCAGTTAAATCAGGGTGGCAGGAGAAGAGATACTTTTAAGCAGAGCCGCCCCCCACCCCTAGTGGGGGGAGGGAAACAAAACTTTGTGGAATAAGTTAATTCATTGTTTATTTTAGTATTAAAAAAAGGTGTGTATATGTGTGTTGTGCTCATACATAACAACCTACAAAATAATACCCACATGTAATACAAATTTAGTAAGATATGCAGTGTGAGAACCCCTAGTGTGT
The DNA here is from genome assembly GCF_000325575.1 of Pteropus alecto. Lineage (NCBI taxonomy): Eukaryota > Metazoa > Chordata > Mammalia > Chiroptera > Pteropodidae > Pteropus > Pteropus alecto. Next base: position 33,813,732 of record NW_006436298.1, on the reverse strand, counting down.
CTTATAAGACCCCTGTCAACAAACTATAGCTATAGGTCAGATCTAGCTCACCACCTGTTTTTGTGTGGCCCATCATCAGTGGTTGAAAAAATAAATAAAAAGAAGACTTTGTCATGATACATTAAAATTTTGGAGTCAGAAGCAACAGAACTTGACGATGGATTCGAATGTGGGGAGACAGTGAAGGAGAGGGAGATGTCACTAAGAGTGTTTGGTTTTGGTTTTTCATTACAGGATAAATAGTAGTACCATTCTCTGAGATAGGCAGCCTGGAAGAAAGGCTGTCGAGAGTTCAGTCTTTGGCATGTGGAATTGGAGGTGCCTTTGAGGCAGTCATTGGAAATGTTCTGTGAGTGGATATAACTGGGTTATCTGTATATTACTAATATGCAGATTGGTGCTGCTTTGGAATCATCAATGTGGCTGTGGACACTAGAGATCGCTTATAGGGTGAGAAAGGAAAAGGACCCTGGACCAGGCTTTAAGAGACCCTTATAATGACTGGGTGGAAGAGAATGAGCTGGAGAGTTCAGAGCAGAGACAGAAAAGTGAGAGTAAAACTAAGAATATTGTGTGGTAGAAGTCAAAGGAAGAGAAATGTCCAGGGAATGATAATGCTTTAGAGAAGTCAACAGAAAAGTATTGATGGGTGTCCATGGATTTTGTGATATGAATGTCTTTGGTGAGCAAGAGATGTTTTGATGAGACAATGAAAATGGAATCCCTAAATTATTGTTTTATTGAAGTTATTTATACCTTTAACTGTGTTAGTCTTAAAGAAAACATGCATTCCCAGGCGTGTTCTTTTTTATTATTCAATTGATCTCCAATTTTACAATGGTAGTTAATTAAAAAATGGGATTTACTTAAAAGAAATTTGCTTCACGTCAAATTTTGATTAAAAACAACTGTTTCCCATCACCTAAGTACTTGAATCTTACCCAAATTATACCTCAAATCCCCTTTACTAAAAAAAAGGACAATAATGAGAAAAAAAGTTGTTAATGCAACTTTCAAAGTGACTTTTTAAAAATGCAAAACGGGTGACTCATGGGAAATATCACATTGCATACAAGCCTTGTCAATTTTAAATAGGTTCCAAGCGAACTTAATTGTGTTGCTCCAATTTATTAAATAATGCCTTCCTTGCTTACCAAGATTTCCTCTCTATGTGGCTGAAAGAGACTATTATCAAAGGAAGTTTGGAAAAGGGGAGGAGTGAGGTAAGGATAAAGAAAATCTGTTATTTTTTGTTTATAGAGATTAGGTGAGGATTTTTCTTATATGGTTTCACAGATGCATTTAATTGTTTTCCTACTTTTTTGTTATTTTGTTATAATGTGTTATAACATGAAAATGGACAGAGACTGTATCTGTCACTGTTCGGTTCTTTGGCACCAGATGCTGAGATGGCAATAGGGGTCTAAGATATTTAATAGGGAAAAACTCCTGTGAAAGGAAGTGTGAAGGAAGAAGGATTGGACAGAGGGAAAATTCAGACTGTGATGCGGATGCAACATGGCCTTGGCCAACCCTGCAGGGAGTTGTGAAGTGAGCATTGCCTGTCCAAGTGTCCTGCTTAGGGCTGAAATGAATGGGTCTTTGCGTCCCCGTTGCTTAGCCACTATTGTAGGCTGCTGCTTGTACAAGGTGGCTCTCTGTAGCCAAAGCTGACAATGAATGAGCGAACAGCTGAGGCTAGTGCTGCCTGTACCCCATACTTGCTAATAAGTCCTTACTTGAAGGGGGTTCTGAGCAGTGTATCTCCTCTCTACTACACTGTCTTATAATTTTCCACATTATTGGGTTGAATGGCTTGTATAGATGTATACTGGTTTGGATTCTTTATGTTACAAATAATAGCCACTCACAACTCAGTCAGAGACTTCACTGGCTCATGTAAACTGAGGCCCAGAGGTCTGGTGGGTTTCCTTAATCCAGCAGCTCCATTCATTCTTTGGGCTTCTTTTAACTTTGTCATCTTCAGTGTATTGAAGGCTTCTCCCATCAGCCAACCTCCCTGGTAGTAGCAAAGAGGTCATGGTCCCACACCTGCATACCACCTGGGCCCACACAGGAAAGAGCATTTGGTGTATGTTACACAGTGCTCAGGCACAGTCCTGAGACAGTTCTGCTTGGACTATGGGAAGTTTAGTCTAGTGGCAGAGGTAGAAAAGGCACTCAGCAGCCTATTCCTGGGGCCAGGGTAGAGTCAGTTTCTAAAGTCCCATCAACTTCTAGAAGTCAGGTGCTGTCAGGAAGGAAGGCGAGGCCACCACCAAATGATGAGACATGCATGGGTTTTTGATAAATACCCCTGATTGTGTTGTTGCCTGATAGTGTTTGGTTTTCCTTACCTATGTGGGCATAATTATAGAACAAGCGTGTATGAAAAACTTAGTTCCTGAAAACCCGATTCTTCTTGGTTTTTTGTGCGTTACTTGAGAGATAAACTTGTAAACACTAACACTGTCAGAGTTTTAAGATCCACTACAGGGAAGGAGGATGGAGGGACTGTGCAAGACAATGTAATCAAAATTTATAATTGGTACGTTAGAGTTTTCATCTTGTCTTTTTGCTCTGGTTCACCTCTGGGTGGAGATAATGGGCAGGGTGGAGGTGGTGGTTAAAGACTCAAGGAGTTTAGATAATTCCAAAATTTAAATCCAAATTAAATCACCAAAAGCTGACTTTTGGTCAAGTTGAAACTCCAAAGAGGAAAGAAAAATGAATAATATTGGCATACAGAAATTGTAAGTGTTAAAATATGTATCCACTTAAGTTTCTAGTCCCGTCTGGGACACCTATTATATAGATAGGAAGTAGACCCTACAAAAATTTCATTTTCTTAGAGATTTTATTGGAGTTTTTCTAAAACGTCAGCATTTGATTTCTCTGCCTTTACTTAGTGGTTGAGATTGCAGACTGACACTTATTAATTATACTAGATTTCTAGTTTTAATTAGAGAATCTCTTCTGAGACTAAACCTTTTTACCATTAGGCTGTTTGAAACCTATGAGATAAAAAGAGAGAGTTCTTTCAGAAAATTATTTACATGATTTTAATTAATGATTATAATCTCCATGGTCATTTTTGCAAAAGAGCATTTAATCCCTTAACCAGTTTTCATGATTTGCATTTTGCAAAAACATGTTGGCCCTGCAGGCTTATTATCTGAGTTGTGTTTTTTTTTTTCCAGATGAAACTTATTTTGGGTGTTTTATTTTGCTACTGCTCCGAGCCCCATTTCTTACCTTAACACCTGTTTCTCATGCAGAGCAAACCGATTGGTAGAAAAGTAAAGTTTGCTTTCTTTTGCCAAGATAGAACATAGCCCTTGGCAAGGTTACCTTTGAAAACAGTTTTTCATGCAGAGACCGTATACAAGTAGCATTGCTGTTGCCAAGATCCTCTGACTAATGAAGGGTCGAAGCGATGGTGTATTCTTTTTCATTGCTTGCGGCACGTATATGTAGCATTTCTTCTGAGAAAAGGCACTCTAGTGTTTCAAACAGAAGCTAGAAGTTTAACCTTCCAGGAGGAAGGTCAGTGTTAGTTTTTATTGATAACACAGAAGAAAGCCACTTTATAAGAATATGAAAGATAAATTCTTTGCTAAGTAGAAACGACTAAACACAGTTCTCCACCTTTTTTATGAAAATCAGTCTGAAACTACTTACCATTTTCAAAGTTTTTTTGTTTTTGTTTTTTCCTTTTTCCTAGCTGAAGTGTCAGTCAGAACAAGATGACGATGCTAAGCGCGCTCATCTCCAAACTGTGGAGATTTGTTCAGGATTCAAGGCCCAGGTCCCTGAATATGGCTGCCTGCTTTCTTGTGGTGCAATTATGCCATATATAGTTTTGGTCGTGTTTAATCATATTTTGTGAGAACATTTACAATTCTAGTATGTTTATAAGCTATCTATAGTTTAATGGTTTCACAGACTCTGAGACTGATTCTTTGTTTCACTAGTGGGAAAATCTTAGAGAGCAATGTTTAATGAGTATGCATGGAGCTGGGGAAGAGGAATGCAAAATGTTTATCCCTATGTGTATGATCAAAATAGTTGCTATCTTAATGTGTATGTATGTGTATGTGTGTGTGTTCTGAGGTGAGAGTGAGGGAGAAGCCATGGAGAGGGGTCTAGTGTTTCTTGCTTTACTTTCCTCTTGAAAAATAGTTATTAGGTGAATATTTTCCACCCTGTATAAAGAGTTTTTTCATATTTTATACCTTTTTAAGCATCGATTACTTGGGGGTTATATTTTTTATTGTTTTTCCTTACATTCCACTCCCTTCTGTCATGGACAAAGACAAAATAATGTATTAATTCCATAAAATTTCAGTAATACCAATGCACAGTGTTTTCTTCCTAAACAAATGCATGTAGCTGACAAGAGCAACAATTCTTTAAATAACAAGTTTGGTTATCCAAATAGTACTGAAAGGCGCCACTTACCCTTAGGTATTACAAAAATTCAACTACTTTCACTTCAGTTTCCCAATCTTTTGTTACTTTTGGTCAAAGATGATCTGATCTTAGAATAGTTCAATCTGTTCATCAAAGGTTGAGAAATAAATTCTCCAAAAGGGACTGGAGAAAAAAAGAATAATGTTCTCATTATAATTTTTTGTTTCCATTATTGTTATTTTGATGTTTCACAAAAAGGAATTTGCAGGGGTCACTCTGGGCTGTCACTGCAGTTCATGTTCTCATACACTTGCACTTTATAAAGGACTATTTCAGGACTGGAAATAAGAAAACTTGAAATAAATAGAAGAAATTGCCACTATGTGAAATTTTGTCTACTTTGAAACAGAGGCAGTGTGTCAGGTGGTTCCTGTATACCGGTCTATGGCTAGAAATAATTAGAATAACAACTTGCCATATATTGAGCATTCGATATGTTTCAGGCATCAGTTTAGGCATGAATTGATAATATTGAGTAATTTAATTTTCATAGCAATGCTGTGAGGCATTTCACCATATTAGAGATGAGAAATGGTTAGGCATTTATTGCTAGGAAGTGACTGAGCTGAGATTTCAACTGGACAATTTTAACCTACAGTCATGATTGACCCTCTGCTCTTTCTTCGTTAAGGCATTCGTGTTTTGGTACCAGAGGGGACTCGAGAGATTCTCTGTAAGCCTTCTCATTTTACATATCTCCTCATATGTAAATATGTAACTGGTTCTGCGACACTGAGTCACTTTCTCAAGGTCAGATATTAGGGACAGAGGTGGAATTAAGGTTGAGTTTGTGTACCTCCTAGTTCAGGTTTTCTCACCCTCTCAGGCTCCCCTGGTGAAACCTCTTTCCTCAAGCTATATGTGGAATTGAGAGCCGAACGTAAACGTTTTTTATCACTTGCAGCCCAGAGGGTACCAGAGTTTAGCTAAATAGGCTGAGAGAAGACTTCGTTGGAGAGGGGTGAAAAGGAAGGGGAAATGGATGGGTAGAGAAATGCAGCGGGCCCTGGGAAAATGACTTATTTGAACATTATTTGTGAGGCGAAGCTTGAGTGCTATCTGAACATGTGATTATAAGGAGTCCTGTTACTGTTGCATGACTTTTATCTTAACAGAGGCAGTGTAAGCCGGCAGGGCCCTAATTTCTCAAAATGCAAAGGCTGTGTTCACATGGGCGTTTGGCATGTGACTGCTGTTTCCAGATCTTGCCTCTACTAACAAAGTGGATGATCTCTCCTTAATGGAATGGGAAATGCAGATCTTTGTTGAAACTTGAGAATTGTTTCCCTGTGCCAGTTTGGTTGGAAGCATCTAATTACAGAGTAAGATTCTACTTTCGGCATAGACAGGAATAATCCATAGGCCAGATCATTATTCTTTGTATTTCTATGAGAAAGTTAAGAAAATTAGGCTTTTATTTTTAAAAGTGCCTTATAATAAGTTGAATTTACTTGTTTTTTAATTTTTCTTTAAGATATTTACTTTAAAGTCTATTCATTCATTTCCATTAGCCGTACCCCCAATGTCACAGGGGTGCACTAGGTCAATCAAGTGCCTGCAGACAGTAGGTGGTGGTGTTCAGTCCTGTATGAAAGTGCTGTATAAATAGAAATATTGTGCTTAATATCTGCCTCCCCGCCTTGTTTCTTAATTGGATCTGTGCTCTAGGGGGCATTAGGTTGAAGTGAACAACGATGTAGAAACAACAGTGCATTCCTGAAGCCAAGTCAATTAATCACACAATGCATTTCAAAGGCGTTACTTCTAAGTAATTGTTGTGTAAATTATGCCCATTGCAATTTCTGGGTAGTAAACAAGAGAAAGGCTTGCTTTATGCAACCTAAAATACATCACAACTTTGCCATTTCTAAACCCCCTTTGTGGTAGTCCTTAAAACCTCACTGCTTGCACCCGCAAAATAACTGTACAATATTTTATAACTATGTTGGTTATGTTTTTCCCATTAAGCCTATAATTACACATTTGACTTTTTCAAGCAGAGGTTAATAATGATGGGATTTTTGAGTTTGGGGGATATTTTTTTATTTTTCTCTAATGACTTTCAGTGGTCCTTGTTTAATACAAAGGATTAAAATTTAGGTGAAGAACCCCTTGTCTTTAACAGCATTGAAACTCCAACCTGTGGCTTCCATCACATCAAACGACATCAAATACATTATTTACATTTTTCTTTTTAATCAGGTGCCAGTGGTTATATCTTGAGACTTCCTATTTCAGGAATATGTCCAAAATTCTATAAAAGACCCTCGTGAAGAGTTTCAGGATCAGTTTACCCCATCATTATACAAATTATTTTCAACATAGTCAAGGTGCTTGGTAGAAGTTTCCCACTGGTCTCATTAGGAAGCACCCAGCTTTGTAGGAAGCACCCAGCTTTGTAGTAAGCATGCCCAGGAAGTACAATTTCTGCTAAACCAGGACTAACCATTTCAACTTTGCTATTCACATTTCACTATCTTCTCAGACATCAAATATTTGTGTTTGGCTTCAGGGTTCTAAGGTAGTGTTCCAGAGAGAACTTGTTTAGTAATTATTATGGATCAACTGTAAACACAACTCAACTGTAAACTATAAGCTCAGGCTCACCAGTCCATTGCAAAGGATGGGAAGGTGTGAGCCTAGAGCTTCCTCAGATGTGGTTCTGAGTTGTAGAGAAAGTGATTCTGAGAGAATTAAGCCAATTTATAAAGAGAAGCAGAAAGAGACACAGAAAAAGTAGGACTTCAGTATGCCTACTTCCATTTCTAATTGGAATTGTTTATTTTACAGTAAACGAAAGAGACCTACTGGTTCAAATACATCTCCCTTAAATTTCCACAGCACTGCAACAAACCTCTGTGATTGCATTTACCATGTTGCTTGGTATTTGTCTGTTTCTGTGAGGAGAGGTGCTGTTTTCATTATTATTAATACAGAGTCTGATAGTTAATGGGTAATATGTAAATATTGGATGAAGAATGACTGAATGAATGAGCAACTATATAACTTTCAATGCCCTACCCTTTTTCTAGCAAGAAAAAGATTTAAATCTACTTGATTTTGAATGATCTGATCATATAATGACTCACTATAAGACAGGTATGAAGCTGCAAAAATTTTTTTTGATTAACCAGTTTTTCCAACAGCATTTCCAATACCATAATGCTGTAATAATGTATTCTCCCATCCTTTTTTCCTTTACTTCTTTCCTCACTAAATATAGTTCACTTCTAGAGGCTGCTTTCTTGAGATTAACCTAATCCTTGGCAAGAATTTATATCTATGTTATTCCAAGTATAGAAATGCTTTATAAATATAGCACTGAAGGCTTTCCATAAGAAGGACCTTAACATGTTAGATTTTCATGGAAACTTGTTTATTCTGTAAAGCCTTGTTATATTGTTTTGTCGTCTTCATCCGCTGAACCTTTCAGGTAGAACAGGTTAATTACTTCTTTATTTTTTTAGTTTTGGTTATCTTTCATTTCCTCATGTGTAATATTTATGTAGCTTTTGACTTCTAGTCCTTGTAGATAATACTTTATAATTGGTAGTAATTGAATTCATGAGTAATATTTTCTTTTGTTTTACTGTGTTTCAAGTCTTCATAGATGTTTAAGAAAGTAAGCAAGGTTTTTATTGTTAATAAATATTTAAAATACTCTTCTCTTCATCACTTGTCCCCGTTTTAGCTCTGGATTTGAAAACCAATGCAGTTCAATCTTTATCCATTAAAGGTTTACCCCTAGATTTGGTGTTAAATGTAGTATATACAGAGTTTTTTTTTGTTTTTTTTATTTTGTCCTTGTACTCTGCTATTTAACCAACTATTGCTATTGTGGGAGAGAAAGAAATTTTCCTGTACCCTTCTAGGTTCTTCCAGATAGTCAAATAATTAAAGTGACGTGAGACAGATTAACGAGAGCAAATAACCAACTTAATTACATATGTACATACAGGAACCCCACATACATAAGAGTGTTAGACTTCACAAACATGAGAGGTTTAGACACAGAAATGTAAAATTAAAAATATATGACATTCTGAGCTAAAGAATGAGGCAAAGCACCTGGGGCTTCAGAGGAGAGGAAGACCATTCACAGAATGATAAGAAAAGCAGATGTTCAGTAATGAAAAGTTTGTCCTGCTGTGTGAATAGGTCACAAAAGTTTATCTCTGGTAATAACTTTTATTATAGGCAAGCCTCCCAATTTAGATTCTTCTAGGTAGTTAAGGGAGAAGCAGAAGTTTCTCTTGAACCCACAGGGTCTCAGCTGCATTCCGCTCAAAATAATCCACATACCAAAGTAGCATATTTTGGGGAAGCCTATTCTGAACCCCTTCACTATGAAATAATATTAAAATACAGCTTTACTGGCATTTCTAAATTTTGTAATTTGACATGGGACTGTAAGTATTCTTCCTAAAGCAAAAATATGTGTAAGCGAAAAAAGGCTGTTATAAAATAAGCATATGTATTTTAATAATTTTATGTATGTGATTCCATATATCTTTATCTTTTTCACTTCATATGTGGTCCTTTAATTTTTAGCTCTATACATCTTTCTGCTCAAATCAACTTATTCTATTTCATGTGGAGAGGGTTGAGTGCCCCTTAGCCTGCCTCCAGACATCTGAAAGGTTTCTAATGCAAAAGAGTGAAGAATGACTTAAAAAGTGTTGTTAGTGGTTGAGATCGAGATGTGGCTGAGAACTTCCTTGTTATATTCTCTAGGAAAGTTTCTGCGGATGGTAACTTGTAACTGTTCTTGACTTGCTATTTATTGCTCATACTGGAATTTATAGTAATAACTCCCTCATTTAATGTACTGTAAGGGTTTGGGGATATTATTAAGAATTTTTTGTGTGTATGTCTTGACACTATACATTTTATCAGGTGAGCTCTCTAAAACTAGCTAGGTAAAGTAAGATAGGAGGAGACAAAGCTGATGGCTATTTTTATGCACATTGAATCTCGGCTGAAGTCTATGAGACAGGTGTTACACGCATAAAAATTAAGAATAAAGATCAAGGCCTAGGATGCGTTTGGGAATCATTCAGGCAGAGTGATATACCCATCACTTGGAGTAGATGAGGTTACCCAATTCAAGGGAGCTGAGGAAAGACTCCCAGCATCCTTTTAGGAAACTAAAAGGCAATTAGGAAGATGGGGGGAGAATCAATCTGATGCTGCCAGAGAAAAGACTGTTTCTTGAATGGGCTATTTAGCAAATTCAGATATTTTGGAAGTTGTGTAGGATGAGATCTTGATCTAGAATTTTGATATAGGAAATTCTGTAACTTAGGCAATTTTAGACTAGAGTTGTACTTTAAAATGTAAGGGAAAGAAATTAGATTATAATATAAAATGTAGGGGAAAGAAATTAGATTATAATATATCAATGAGTAAATGAAAGATAAGACAGAAGGGACAACAAGTAGAAAGTTTAAATAATTTGACCTGTAGTCATGAAAGGAAGGGGAGAAACTTGAGCGTAGTGAAACACATACACACACACACACACACACACACACACACACACACACACACAGAGACACATACACACGGGAGTGGGAGAGGGGAGAGAGAGAGAGAAATAGACAGAGAGACTGACAGACCGAAGTTGGGACAGGAGGAATAAGAGGCAAAAAATAAAAGGTCAGCTCTGGAATGAGGAGGCTAGGGTTCTGATCACCAATTCCAATGCGTGGGAGTATTCTCAGAGCAATAAGCAATACTGTGACATCAGCTGAGTGTCCAGCAATTCAAATCAATTCTTAGACTGTTTACCCAGAGACAGCATCAGATTCCACAGTGAAGGGTTCATTCCCGCAAGAATTCCCTCCACTTCAGATACCAATTACAAGCCCAGGCTGTTATTAGTGCATCCAGACAATTGGCTATAAATCGGAAGTTCCAATGACCTCTATTTTAGGTTTGATTAATTTGCTAGATTGGGTCATGGAACTCAAAGAAACATTTTATTTACTAGATTGTCAGTTTATTATAAAAGGATAGAACTCCAGAACAGCCAGATGGAAGATATACATAGCACAAGATATGGAGAAATGGTGTAGAGCTTACAAGCTCTTTGCAAACACCATTTTCCCGAAATCTTCATGTGTTCACCAAAGCCTTTTGGGTTTTTATGGAGGTTTCATTACATAAGCACAATTCATTAAAACATTGGCCAATGGTGATTGATTAAATCTCTAGCACCTTTCCCGGGTGGGGGGAGGTGCGGGGCAGGAGGTGGAGACAGAAAGTTCCAGCCCTCTAATCACAAGGTTGGTGGTACTCCTGGCATCCAGCCCCCATCCTTAAGTGCAGTCCAAAAGTCTCTTTATTAACATAATGAAAGATATCTGTCTCTCATCACTTAGGAAATTCCAAGGTTTCTAGAAGCTCTAAATAGGGAGGAAGACCAAATATATATTCCTGCCATAAATAGGGAGGAAGACCAAATATATATTCTTATTATAAATCACAGTATCATGGGGAGACGGACTGATGAGATTAGGTTTAAAAAGAAGTAGAGCTACTTCCCCTGTGTCAGGGCAAGTTTAGAAGACGACAGTTTCTTACCACCTCCACTGCTGCTAGGAGCTGTGGTTGAGGAAGGTGACTTGGAGTCAAATTGGTGTCAGTTTGGGTCTGGATTGAGACTGGCATAAAGAGGAGCCTATACACTTCAGTGAAGTCATCTTCACAACTGGAGATGCCAATAATAAAATGAAGTTTTCTGTCTAATATCAAGACTACACATGAGATTTGACACACATTGAGTTTTGTTTTTCAAAGCCCTAAGTTACTGAGCCCTGAAGCAGGTAATCCTGTTACAGATTTCATTCCATTGTCTTTTTCCTAAAAACATAATACAGATAGGTCAAGTATAGTAGGATCATGAAAATCTTAGTTCCTACTTTTGAAGCAGGATATTAAACTATGTGTTTTGGAAACCAAACCAAGAGTTACACTTTGGGAATTTCAGTGAGATGACTGAGTTTGTCCCAGCAGTGCCACCTATAGACCATATTGCCATTTGTATCTTCGTAACATAAAATGTTTTCACAAATTGATCTTTTATTTTGTGAAATTTTAATTCAAGGTGCTTTGGATTCTAATTAGCTCTTTCCCCATCAAGAAACTGCATTCGATTTGGTTTTTAAAAGAAAAGTGTTATAGCAATGCCATATCTGCTTCATCTGGAAGCAAATTGAATTTCTCCTCCTCTTCCTGCTCCTCTTCCTCCTCCTCTCCCTCCTCCAGATTCACTTTTATTTATACCAAAGAATTTCCTTAAAATCCTGCTGCAAATTAAAATTGCATTTCCCACTAGTAGTTACATGGCAGTGGGTATTCTGGGTTTGGGCTTCTCTATTTTAGGTCTTTGTGCTCTACTGCACTCTGGAACTATTCAGCCCTAAATTATCTAATCTCATTAGTCCAGATAATAAGGACCAGAGTTAGTAAAAAAGTGTCCAAAGTAAACTATATATTTTTAATTAAGTGACATTAACTTGGATATCTTTATATCTATGTTTTCAGAAATGCCGAGATCCTTGCAGTTGAGGTTTGGTTTACCTAATGAGTTTACACTAATGGGTACTGTTTTGATTTATGTAATAGAGAAGACAGTAGGAAAAGCCGATGCATCTTGTGAGATGGTTTCAAAGCATTTGTAGTGATAAAGTACATCCTTGTTAAATAAACACTGTTGGTGGCTTAAAAACAGTATAAATTTTTACTTTTCCTTTTATAGCAGTTTCTTTCTTCATGCTGTCCTGAAAAGCTCTTTGCATTTGCCAGCATAAAAAATGTTTTTAGTAATAGAGAAGAACTGTTCAAAGTATCTTTAAAGTTACTATTTCTGAACCTAACAGTGATTTTTAAAGACAACCATGATTTCTATAGATGAACACAACCCTGAAGGAAACTATCATTAACCTAATCAGAGCCTTAAGATTAGATATGTTATTGAATCTTTTGCAGAATTTGACTTTGCAGGACCTTTTTGGATGTGATGGAATGACATAATGAACATATTAATTTATGATGAGATTTTGAACTTTGATAGATTCATTTACAAATCTGTTACATGAAGAAACACTTCTACTTAATCTGCTGTTTTAATGCATAATATTTTAATTTGAAATATATGCCATATGTCCAAAGAAATATCTTAGGACAGCAATAGTAAAAGAATCATTAAGTAACTTGGATGAGTAATTCTCTTTGTAAAAATATTCTGCAGATTAGTTTTGTTATTTGACCACTGGGGTGCTGTCTAGCTTCAAAATAATTATAGCTAGTAGTGTAGAATACAAAGTGAAAACAGTCAGTTATAAGCACTACAGAACTTGGTTTTAGGCGTCTGCATGAGAGAGGTTTTGAAATTGGAAAGATATATGTAAGGAGCTGTCAAGTCTGATTTCTTCCTTCTGCTTAGGTGGGGCATGACATCCTTTGAAACCAAGAAAAGTAAGCTTTCTTTACTGACTAACCAGTGGGGGTGGTGTGGGATTGAGGGATGGTGGCAGGAAAAATAATTTTCCTTTCCTCCAATGGATCAGTTTTTTTTTCTGTTATTTCTTGGCTCACAGGTTATAGAATCTAGCTTTATAAAGAGGGCAATTTTCTTTGCAACTTTTTCCTATGAGTTCTTATTTTCTATTTATACCTACTATTGGCATGATGCATATATCCAAAACACATGAAAAGAGATAACACAGGATTATCCTTTAAAAATGATTTTCCCCTTATTCTTTCTTTACACAGAAACATCACTCATTCCTTATTTTCTTTGACTTAAAAAAAGGTTTTCAAAATAAAATAAGCATTATAGAATAGTCATACCTTAAGCCAAACTGTTAAATTAAGTCTTGTTCTCTTAAATCCTTAATATTCACCTTTTAAAATACAAAATCATTTACTTAATATAAATATAGTATAACACAAGAGAGGAAAGCAAATAATGTTATAACTGTGCTAAACATGATTCAGTTGTAAATTTTAGGGCATGTTCTCTGTGTAATTTTTATTTCTCTTAGCTTCTGCCTCAAAATAACAAAATGTTCTGTGAAAAGGGTCAATATATTTCTTGCTATAGACCATGGTGTGTGTGTATGTGTGTGTGTGCGCACACACACGCACATGTGTGTAATATATATAACACACTTTCAGACATTTGTTTTAACAAAAAATCCTGTGATCTTGTTTTCAGCAGTATCAGATGTTCTTGCAATGTTTTCTTACATCATTCCATGGCCAACACCGATGTACAAGTTTGTTTTTTTGTTTTTTGGGTTTTGGTTAAAACTCGTTTTTATTGTAAATGCTGTTTTCCAGGCGTCAGCATAGGCTGTAAACATTCATTTTGAGCTCACACTTGTCAGAAAATGTCTGTTAGCAATTAGGAGTATTTATATTTTGTTGGTGTAAAGAGAATTCTTTTTGCTAGCTTTAACAAAAACATTGTTGACTTAAAGTATTTCATGGTGCTTTTATGAGAGTTGATTTGATATTTTGGTAGAATAAGTATGTCAAAATATTTAACTGAACATTGAATGTCATATGTGTATTTTAATTCCTGCACATTTTTAATATGACATGTTAGATCACACAGGCAAAAATCAACAACTTTATGATATTTTCACAGGCTGAATGAAACATAAAGAATTTAAAAAGTGATATCAAAGTGTTTGTTTTCTTTAAGTACCTTAGACTGTCTTTGAAAATGTGAGTCAATGTGAAATGTCAGTGCATAAAGTAAAACAGTAGAACAGCTACTGTCAATAAATGTCCAAGCATAATTACCAGAAAAGAAAACTGCAGTTTGTGAAAATGTGCTGATATATAATCGAAATCTCACCACATGATTTGTTAGATGATAAAACATGTTTCAGAATACTGTGCTAGCCTATAACTTACAGTTGGCCATATTTTTTATTTTTTTCGACAATAAATGACTGCTAATATGAATGTAAACCAAGTCTTTGCTACCTACCTAAATGTTAGTTTAGTTTCAGTTCTTGTTTTAAGATTACACAGTATAAGAGGAAACTATAGAAGAACAGATCCAAAAGCCTGTCACTTTTATAACTTTTCCTCTGCTCAAGAAATCAAATACAAAATTACAGATAAAAATTAGGTTCTAAATGCATAATAGCTTTAATCATAGTTAAAATATCTAACGAAAAATTTATGAAAATATATGACCATGTGAACAACTTTTACTGTTATGATAATGAGTTTTTTCTCTGTTATGTAAGTTATTAATATCCATCACATTTTTATAGAATACTAATTGAACAAACATGAGATACCATCTGGATTGTCTTTTAAGAATCTGTTTAAAACAGTGTAGATTCAAAGTTATATGGTACTGTGACCTTGTTTTATTTTAGATATAAGAATAAAATTAATAATTCATTTTTCAGAAGATAAACTAAATCATTTCATTTGTAAATATATATTTTTGCTTTAAACTGTTATTTAATTTTTACATTTAAATGCCGAATGCTCATTTTCAAGATCCAAATGCTTTATTTAATTACAGATATAATTATCTCATTTATTTTCATGTATTAATCAGAAAAATCATACTCTGAAGGCATATATGTTTTGTTTCGAATAATTGAAAATAAAAATGAGAACTTCTTAAATCCTACTCAGGTAAACATTGTAATTACAAAATGAGTGTTAGCTTTATGAAAATGTGCCAGTTGTAAAAAAGATAATGAAATGGAGGAAAATTTTAACTGCTTACCTCCCCAAACAATTAATACATAATGAAAAGAACACTTTAATATTTGGACGCTGTTCTCAAATTTTAGATACAATTGTACACTTGAAACCTATTTTATATCCTGCTTTCTTCAGGTAAATTCATATATAGTTAATTTAAAAGATTTTGTTATAGTTCTCAAGAATTATATAAGTTGTTAGAAGTTACTTTAGAGCGGAAATTATAATTATTATGATTGATTCTTTTAAGTCTTGTGATAAGTAGTAGGGTGATATTAGGTCATGTAATCCTAAAGTGTAATCTCAAACTTTTTAAGTCAAAAAATATTTAAAAGTCAAAAAATATGTATTTATATGTTACATAAATTGACAATAATATTTATTGTATCTTGGATATTTAAAATGTTTTTTTTTTAACCCACATAGTGTCTTAGTTAATTAACTAACAGTATTACATAGCAGACTCTGAATGATCTCTAAGATTCCATAATCTTCCTTTTCTCACTTTTTCTTTTCCTTTTTTCTCGTCATCTCTTGCTTGAAAGGAATTTTGCCCTGAAACTCCAAGGTTACTGGAAAAGGGGACTATTTTAAACCTAGGCTTAAAATCTTTTATGTTTGATCCAGTTCTTTTTCTCGTTTTTTCATCTATCAGGCAGTATATATACTTCGTGTGATTCATGGCCTATTTTCTAGGGATCCATAATCAGTTACATACCTTGAATTATTAGTTTTGTGAATAAGAGGGTAATTAGAAGCAGCATTTATTAAGTTTGATGTGTCTTCCCCTTCTTTAAAAATTTATAGTAAATCATTCTATAGTCACGACATTCAAAGGTGTAAATTGCAACGTTGGGTTTTCAAAGTCCAAGTTTGACCATTATAAAATATGAGGAAATATTGGCAATACTTCCAAATAAAAAGCGTACATATCTTTTGACCCAGAATTCTGCTTCTAGTTATTTATCTAACAGATAAACTCCCAAATGTGTGAAATAATATTTAAGGAAATATACTGTATGTGCTATTTGTATGTCCAAATACATCTTAAAACTAAAACATTCTATATAAGGAATTTTAAAAGTAAAAAGCAAAAACAGCATATGTACTCTGCTGTAAGTTGTAGAGGCAAATTATGTATATTTACATACATGCATATATGTGTATGCAACATACATATATGTGTATGTAACATATATAAATTATGTATATATACATAATTGAGGCTTCTCAATTTCCTTTTAAGGACAAAATCATATAAGCACAAAACACACATATATGTCATATGTGTGTATACATATGTGTACACACATGTATATGCACATATATGTATACACACATATGGCATATATTTGTAAATGCATAGGTTATTTCTGTAAGGCTACTCTGAAATTGCTCATAGGGGAGCTAGCTTCTAGAGAAAGAAACTAGGCATCTAGGGAGAGAAGAGGGAAGCAGGTGGACTCCATTTTCACTATCCTACTGTTGTATCATTTAAATGTAGTGCCTATCTAAAAGCAGATAGAATGTTTAAAATTAAGTCTAAAAAGTTTTAAATTAAAAAGAAGTGGCCCTGATAAGAACTCTGACAGAAGCTACAGGAACAAAGACTGCTCTGAACTGAGATAGGAATCCTGACGTAAAATCACCAAGCCCTTTAGGTCTGACTCTGTCCATCAGGCAAACTCAGTACTATAAATTTCTGTATCGGTGAGAGTGCGCAGATCTGACAAGGCCGAGATCCAGCTTCTATTACAGTAATGTGTTATTCTAAATTAACAAATTAGTATTATGTAGGAGTTTAATTTTCACGAGTTTATCACAGAGAGGCTTCTCAATTTCCTTATAAGCACAAAGCATTTCTGTAGCGTAAGGTGGGGACTAGTTTCCTACTGTAGTGACTCAGGTAGAGTGTTGCCCTCGAGCAGCCATCGGCAGCACCTTCAGATGCCACATCTGCTCTGTGACAGTAGCGGGGGGCATACACGTGCCATTCGCCACCCATCCAGTGTCTCCCTTGCCTTAGATTTTAGTTTCAGTTCTTCAGTCTTTATTTCATAGACTAAAATGAACTGAAATCCCAAGAGAAGTGGAAAAAAATGAGTGCTCATTATCTACTTTACAAATTGTGAAATTATTTCTCAGCAAAACTAGATGGACTCATAAAAGAATATATATCTATGTAGAATGCCTCAGAATAGTTTAAAAAGCATAGTAAGTGCTTGATTGACCTAAATATAAGGGTGTCTGCAATTTATATTAATAAACAGGGCCATAATGTTAGGGACCTGAAGCAATCTGTTTCATATTTTAAAATATCAAGTAAAATTATCTTTACAATTATGAATATTTAAACAGTATTATTACTTCTCAGTATATAACACATGTAAACATACCATATCATTTTTATTGCCAAAAAGGAAAAAATAATTAAAACTATAAAAATCTGTTCTTAGTGTCATTTTAATGTGTCTTTGTTATTGCCATTTGTCTGGAAGATACTATGAAAAAGAAATTGAGAAATAATATATCAGTAGATGATCAGTTTTATTCTTGGCAAACTTCACTATTTTTTTCATTCAAGAGAACCGCAGAGAACAAAACATATCTGCTGTAAATTTCAGTTGTATTTACATCATTTTAAAAGTTGAGGTTTGCTTTTTTTCCTCAAATCTTTAATTCAGTGTTTCTCTTTGTGTGATTTCCACCTTACCTTATTTTGTTAAACATAAGGAAGAATTTTATTCATTTTAATGAATGCATATGTGAAGGAATTTCTCTCCAATACATACTTACATTATAGGTACACACACAGATCCTTTACTTCTGAATCTGACAAATTAGAATAGTAGTTCAAAGACTGAATTTCTTATTTCCTTACATGTTAACAATAGTAGGTTGAGGAGCCCCGAGGGTGAGAGAGCTGCAGAAGAGAGAGATTGACAGTTCAGGTCTTTAAAAGCCAAGTTAAGCTAAGGTTACTCAATATTCTTTTACCTTATACTTAACCTCATCTCTGGCTTTCCTGTAACTGAGATGTGAGGCTAAATTCTTGGATAGTTGACTAGGAAAAATTTTGGTCCCTTTCTAAGTTTAGATACTAATGCACTATGGCATCTATCTTTCCCAGAGTGTTCCAAATAAGACCATAGCCACAATTTCTCAAGCCATTAGGGGAACAGTCTGTAGGACAGATGAGAAAGTTCTGAGTAATGTCAACTTTCCATTGTGATAGATAAAGCAATTTTTAAAGGAAAAAAAAATGAATTTTAAACAAACAAACAACCCACACATGTTCTGGGGATAAAATGCTTCTTGACATGTTAACGGAAAAGAACATGATATAACATAGTGTCTCTACTATAACACTACATGAGATACGAGGACCAAAAAACAAACGCATATAACAAAAAAAGTATATATTGGAACACAGTAGAAGGAAATATACAAGAAGCGACTAATGACTGATAGGTTACTTTTCTTTCTTCTCTTTTCACTTTACTGAACTCCACATTTTCTTTCATGAACATTTATTACATGAAAATGAGGTGAAAGGAAAGACCTGTGCTTTGGAAATTTGGTAATTTTATGTTGTTTACGTTTTTGCAATTGCTTATTTGTGCATTCTCTTTCTAGTCTATAATTTATATATTATATGTCAAAAAGAAAAAGTGAAAGAAGAAAATAAGCCCTAGAAAGGAATAAATACAACAAAAACATTTAATAGATGGTATATTCTCCCCAGAAAATTTTGGTATGAAAATTGCCTTAGTATTTTAAATCTCCACATACTTTTCTTTTCCATCCCCGATAGAATAGCTGACTTTGTTGTTAGAAAGTTTGTGTTATTTTTAACTGATATCTATACTCTTAAAAATATGAATTTTGTATCGATGGATCTAGCTTTATGTTTAATAGCTTGCATATCCATGGCCACATAAGCATGATGTCTATATGCTAATATGCTTACTTAATCTTTAATACATTATATTTTAATAATATAGAATGCCAGGCTATGGAAGAGCAAATGAAAAGGTCATTTTTTATTCATGTACTACTGAATATACTTTCTGCTTGTAGCTCATTATACATGCAGTTGAGCCCAATATTTTAAAAGTGGAAAGCATGCCAAATTAAACCACAAGTTTTGCAACTGATGTTCCTTTTGTAAAAAGAGTGCTCTCCATCTTTTCAATTTTATTTATTCTGACCGCTTGTTACTCATTTGTGCTTGTCTCTTCTCTGTTATAGTCAGAATTTCTAATCCCATTTGAAGCAGAAGGCTGCCACTTTTCATCAGAGAAGAGGCAATAAACATGCATCACACTTATATATGTGGGCTTTCATCTGGGGAGCTCAAAGTGTTTTATGCATAAGTAGCATTTCCTCTGGCTTTTTTTTTAAGTAGGAAAAATGAAGCCTAGAGAACTTAAATGACTGAAGGAAGCCCATACCTGCAACAATGAAAGTCTTGGTTTTAATTAAATATATATCTGTGAAAATATTCAGGATTCCTTGACCTGGATATCAATTTATATGCTGTGCTAGAAGTAACAAAATTGTAGAGATAAAAATTGGTACTAGCACATTCTTGTCATAGCCCAGTTAGGGATAATAGTGACATAATGAAAACAAGCTCTAATATAAAGTAACTTCATGAAGCTGAGTATTCATTTAATGTCTTTAAATATCAAAATTATAAAAAGAACACAATTAGAAAGAAAGTTTGATCAAACTTTTGAGAGTTTGTGAGTGTAGTTCACAAGGCCAGAGAAAGGTCAGTCAGCCCCATGGATGGGGTCTAGCCGGGGCAGCGGGAAAGGCTGGTTCTCAGGAATTGAGCCTCTCCCTCATTTAGTCAATCTCAATCAATCAATCAATCAATCTCTCTCTCTCTCCCTACCCCCAACTCTTTGCCAAAGACATAAATAATCTTGACAGTATTAATTCAAATGTGGATTATTAGTTGTTAAAGCATGAGTTAGAGATTAATAGAAAAGAGAATTTTTAATAATAACAATAACAACAACAATAATAAAAGACCATCTTGTTCTGAGGATGTTTGGATGTAGGTCTGTGATTCTCAACCTGCCTTGCCTTGGGGCTGCAGAAAATCAAAGGAATGAAGACTCAAAAGGTCTTTTTTCACCTCCATTTTTGGTGGTGTTGAGCAGACTGGTTTAATGCATGTGTGTTGGGGTGGAGGTAAAAGGAGTCTGGGAAGTTTGACTTCCATTGGGAAGGGAGGCATTGGTCATGGAGAAGGGGATGGAATGAGAAAAATTAAAACCAAGGAAGGCTGTGTTTTCGAAAGAGTGATGGGGGGAGTTAGAGTTTTAAATATGGAGGTTAGAGGTCATTGCTTTCTATGATGCATGAGACTTTGCAAAGATAGATTTCTGGAAAGGATTTTCAGAAGTGTAACAAGATAGTGAGGGACTAGTGTTACTGAACTTGCTGTCTTGTGATACTTTTTGCCTGGTGAAAAAGGTATATTAAAAAATACTGGGTGTCCCATTCATACTAGAGGTGGGTGGCCGAGAGCTAAGGATATCAAGTGATGAACTGGCTGAAGAGCAGAACATCCACATCATCTTACTGTACCTCTTTGCCATGTGTAATGCAAATTGGATTAATTTCTTAAAATAACTAAGGACTCAACTAATAAAAACTCACATTTCCATTTAAAAAAAAAAAGCTTGAAATGGGATTAGAAATTCTGACTATAACAGAGAAGAGACAAGCACAAATGAGTAACAAAAAGCAGAATTTACTAATACCAATCAATATATGTTTTTAGCTCTGCTATGTCTACATACACACATAAATGGATGTAAAGGTATTTAGATAAACTATAGATGTAGACTTAACATAATATGTCTACATATATAGAAACTTAGAATTTCCTGGATATAGATATATTTATTTCCAAGATATATATTTATTTCCACTAGAAAACCACTTTAAAGTAACTCTCTATGTAAAGATCATGAAAAGTACTCAATTTTCCCCCCAAATTATCTTTATATGATTTAGAAATACTCTTGGATTTTATAAATACCTGTCAATACAGTAGCTGAGGAAAAATTGTGGGTACATTAGCCGAGAAACAAACATTTGAGGATGTCAGACACCTGACTCATATTCCCACTGCCAACAGTTCATGCTCAGAATTGCCACCTGACCATGTTTGGATGGTGCCTTTGGAGAACAGTAGCACCCTGAAGCAGTATTTTGAGGTGCCCACAGCAACTTCTCTTTAGCCTTTCACCTAGTAGCCCTGGACCAGGCTAGCGGAGAATGCCAGATGCGCTAGACAGGGAGCCTCTGACATGTCATCCTGCTAAGGCACAGTGGCCTAGCCTGGGGGAAAGGCCACGTACTCTTCATTAGCAAGCAGTACAGCCACTTTCCAAGGTCCTACCTGTGGTCTTGGAGCAAGTTCCCAATCTCTTTAATGCCCTTCCTTCTTCATATGTAAATGAAAAGATGATAAGGCCTTTAAGGCCTTGCCCGTTCTAATATTCAGCGATTACACCATTTAGTCTCATCTGCCCAGACATTATTCCTTGTCTATACCTTTAGAATAAGGCACTGCAGGTCTGTACTTAGTGAATAGTACACTAAAGATTCCACTGCGTAGTAACTGTAATAACAGAAAAGCACAGTATGGTTCTTACTCATAGATTATTTTCAGAATCAAGGCCGACATATCAGAAGTTGTTCCCTGGAATATTAATAGGTCTTACACTTGGAAGACACTTGGTCAGTCCAAGTGAAATGGGCCTTTGTTCTGTGGCACTGCTCAGAACTTTGTGTACATTTATGTGCATTGTGACCCAAGGATCCGAGAGTTCCAGAATGCAGTGTTTTTCCAACTGATTTGAATGAAGTCTCTCTTTCTTGTGTAGAAAGTCTACACTCTGGGAAACGATGCTTTTGGCTTTTCTCAATCTGCCCACTGACATATTCAGCCGATCATCAAATATGAGTGTTCCTCTTCTTAAAAATCTGCCCATCTCCTAGCTTGTGATGGCCTCCATGGGCAACATCTACAGAAGGCCTCAAGGCATTGGGCTGTTAGTTCAGTATTAGGAAGAAGTGTAGGAATACCAGAATGCAGTACTAAGAATTTACAGACCCAGCCCAAATTTATCTGGTGTTTGAGTTCATTTCCTTCTCTCCATTCTCATGTAAGAAAGCATCCCTGTAGACAGGTGGTAGGGAAGGAGCGCATATCTTAGTTTCTGAATTATTTCTAGCGTTCGGTTTTTTCTGTTAAGGAAAAAACATGATCTAATATGATATAATCATACTGACTACATTTTGAAGCTGCCACTTACTAGCAGACTGAGCTCCTGTTTCTGCAGTTATAATGTGGCAATGGTAAAATGGTAGAATGGAGTGGTATTTCACAGAATTAAGTAAGTAAATATTTAGCAAATTACCAGCTATTGAGTGCTCACTAATGTTAGCTACCCTTATTCTTTCATTATCTAGCTGAGAGGTCCTAGATCTGGGAGTGAGATACCTGGTCTCATTCCATTACTAACTCATTGCTAACTATCACAACGTGTAATGTTGTTGGCCCTATAGAACTTAATGTCTCCATAACTCAGTCCTCTCACTTATCAAATGAAGATAAAACTACTTTACAGGATGTTTTTAAGTATAAATTGACATAATTGATGTATAACTAATTTTAAAAGATTTTTTTAAGTACGAATTAATAATACTCATTTTTAGTAGTAGTAAAATTATTATTGACTATTAACCTGACAGTGGAACCTTTTTGTTTCCAGTGAAATACCTGTTTTAATGGGATTGCTGAAAAGAGCATCCTATTTTAACAAAATCCCCTAGGACAAATTTAATAAAAAGTACTGAGCCCCTTGTTTTCCATCTTACATAGGAAGGCATTTTACTTTTAAACATTTGTATATAAGTTCTTTCATCTTCAACTGTACAACTGTAAAAGATTTAGTTTTTGAAGATTGTGCATTTAATTTTTAGCTGAATTTTATATAGATCAAATCCATGCATCATCAGAAAGTCTCCAAAAATAGAATTTAGAGAGCGTGGGGAGAGAGAGTTAAAAATTTATAAGTCTTTGGGAACCTTAAATGGGAAAGATATGAAAAAATGTGTTTAGGGCTTAACAACTACATTTTAGAACTGTGGGAAAGTAACTGTAAATTCTTACATGAAAACCATATTATTTATTTCTTCTATCACATTTAAGGTATGTCGTTATTAAATCTATTAAATTCTCTCAATGCAAAGATACTATTGGCATTTAAATTTTGTTCAAGTTATCTTTAAGTATTTTCTACTGAAATTAACTTCTGATGTGAAATTTTAATAGTTTAGTATAAAAAGCTTACACCTTTATAAAACTAGATATCTAAGTTTAAGACATGTTTTCTGTTTATCTTACATTATGTCAAACAGTTTTTTGCCTAAGTTTTTTATTTGTATATCTGACCTCTTTGAATAGACTAATAGGTTTGAAGAAGTTTGCCAAATGCTTCAAACCTATTTAGGTTATAAATAGCTTACCTTTTTTTTTTTTTTTTTTTTTTGATAAATCTCCATTTTCATACTGGGTATTTAGAAGAGCAATCTAGATTACTTGGAAATGTCTTTAAAACCCTGGCTGCTTGTCCTGTCTATTGCAGCTTTCTATTCATAATTCACTATCCAAGTGCCAATAGCTAAATGGGCATTTTATAATTTCCTGTAGGAGTTAAGTGTGTAGACAGAAAAACTCTTAAAATTGTATTGTTGAGAAAAGATTTTAAAACATGTGAATCATTAGCAACACTGTGTTCCATCTAAGATGTGCTTAAATTGGTGACATTTTCAGAGATCATAGACCAGGTGACTATTTTCATGCCATAAAAGATGGCAAAGAGTACTTCGCAGATGTTTTTCTAGTTCATTGTAAAGTGTGAGTCCATGAATTTCTATATATTAAGTTCCATTTCTGGCATAGCACTGTACCAACAGGATGGCATGAGAAGTCCTTTTCCACTTAACACCCAATCATGAAAGCTGTCCTTCATTGGAAGGAGGAGCACTCTTATGTTGAGAATTTTAATACAAAATAATAAATTTTAAAACCCTTAAAATATTTTACAAGCATATATTTTCTGATTTAGAAGTATTTAATAGTAGCTACTAATTAAAATAATATTTGAACATTTGTGGTGTGAAGCACTATACATACATTATATCATTTTATTCTTACAATAACCCTATGAAGTCATTATCTCCATTTTACTTTTAAGGTGATAGACCATAGAGGTTAAATAACCTGGTCTGTGTCGTGCATAACAAGACAACACCAGATGTGAACTACGGTCTCTGATTCTAAATCCTGTGCTATAACGCTTCACATTTACTGATACATTATTAAAATTTTTATAGCTGCTTTATTGCCCCAAATATCTAAACCAAAACACACCTACATTACCAAGTCTACACTCTACCTTTATGTCCTTACATATTTAATGTCTCTTGGTCACCTTTCATGGTAAAATCCTCATGCTCACAAAGCCTCAGAAGTTATCTTCCTACCCCTACAAATCATTTGGCAATTGACTTATAGTTTTGAAAGAGGAATATAGAATCCAAACAAATTTAAGAATAATATGTAGCAAATATATAATAATGTAGAGAGAATGAAGTTATTCATGCTGTTTTGTGGCTTTTTTTTTTTTAGCACCACTATTTCTTGAACATCTTTACATGTCAGGCGATATATATATTATCCCATTTGGATACCACAGGTTTTTTTTTATCTTATCCTATTTGTGTTTGCAGAGAGAGAATTTCTGGGTCACTAGACATATTCATTGAAAGTTTTCTTAGTTTTGTTCATCCTCTCTCACTAGGACCCAGTATATCCCTAGGCCATTTATGGTGGTCCACAAGTATGTAAATGAAGGAATGAGTAATAAAAGACTACACTCCAGAATGTTTTTACTAATTTATGCCCCTGTCACATGTGTATCTATTTCGCCATATTCTTTCCACATCAAAGTATGAAAATAGATAACTAAGTCTACAGTGTCTTTTTTTTTTTTTTTTTTTCCCTAAGTAAGCTGCTTTTAGAGAACGAGTAGCAGCTCTAAATGATCAGACTCGGTGACCGTGCTTGGGGTGGCTTGTAGACAGCAGTCATACAGTCCACTGAATTTTTGAAGAGAGTGTCTGATTTCTAAATGCTTATTAGTAATTCAATGTTTTACTATACCAAAATATATAATTCTTATAATTTTGAAAGTTTGGTTTAGAGAAGCTATAATATAGTTTTCTGTTTTGTGTCCCAAGGTATGAAATAATGAGTTTCAACATTTTTACTATTTTTAAATAAACAGCCAACCAATGTCATTTTAAAATTTATGGTGATAAATAATTCTGACCTGAAGCTTTAAGCATTAATTTATTATGTGTTTATTTTATGCTGATTTGCTGCTTTGTCACATTTTCCAACAGCTTTGAGATGGGTGCTATAATTAAATCTATAACAAAATACATTTTATTGAGATCAATTTTTTTCTCCTTCACTTTATTAGAACATATAGACCAGGATGTGGGGTAGTTTTCTGTAATTATACTATTGTCCCCAAAGTGTATGAATAAAATTCACAATTATGCTAGTGCTGATACTCAACTGTGCCAATGAAGACAGATACTTTTTAATGGGAAAAGATATTTAAGCAAAAGATATTTAAATTCTGCTACTTTATAATAGTGACATTGAATATTTTATATAACTTGGCTTTGGGAAGAAAGTGTTTTTTAAGCATTGTTTTTTTCTTTTAGAACAAAATTTAAAGTCATCTCATTGTCTAATCAGCTAAAATTAACATTTACTTTCATTTTAAGCTATTGCCAATTCTTTTGTTAAATATAAGTAACTGTCAGAGAGAAAGTATTTACTAAGTCTAGTTGATATCAGTACATTTTATTATATATTTTGTCTTGTCAAATGCAAAACCAGCTGTTTACAATTTAGAAAGGCCTCTAGTTTCTAGATCATATTTATTGAGGTTATAGTTGTGATCATATGATCTTTATTATTAAAACTATAAAATATTATACTATTTTATCAATTTATACCACCTTAATCATATATTATGAATGAATTAATTTAAACAATTGAAATATTTTGAACAGGATTTTAAAACAAATAATCTTCAAACTCCATTAACTTAAAAGGGGGTCTGAAACTTTTATTAAAAAGGATAACAAAACATACATGAAATTCAGTAGAAGCCCCTCTTTTCTACCCTTATATAGATTAGCATTTGTTTATTTAATGAGTTAAGTAAAGGGATTATAAGAGAAAATATTGATAGAATCATATTATTTAAAATGATATAAATACCCATTCATTCAAAAGTTTTCTGCTGAAAAATCATATTTCTATAAGAGCACACTGATGGGAGTTTCATGTCATCTTTCTTCCGTAAGCCATACCCCAGTTGCATCATTAATGTAGAGTGAGCACTAAGCCACTTGTGAAGCAATATAAGTAGAATCCTTCTAAATTTTACAAACTTTCACCTAAACTTTTTAAACCATCTCAAAACCTAATTAAAAAGCATTTTTAGTGAGTTGCCTTTAGCAAACATATGAAAAGCATTCAATGAAGTTTTATAAAAATAATTAACTTTTTTACTTTCACATTTCATTTATTATTATATTTAATTAAATTATACAATTAGAATAGCAAATATGATTAGCTAAACAAATTTGAGGGCTAACACATGTTAAATCCACAAGATATTGATTTTTTAAAAATTTAATGTTATTGTGAAAAGTTTCAAACACATAAATATAGGGAGAATCATACAATGAACTCTCATATACCCATGGTCCAAACTCAACAATTACCAGCTGTTTGCCATTCTTATTTCATCAATTTATCCCCCAAACTTTATTTTTCATGGAGCATTTTAAATTAAATCTTGGACAAATTACCATTTGTAAATATTTCAGTTATCTCTAACAGAAGAAAATTTTTTATAATACATACATACAATACTGTTATTACAACTAACGAACATAACAATAATTTCTTAAAGTCTTTTTTCAGCTTGTTTGTTTGATTGAGATCCCAACTCAGTCAGGTACTGCATATGGTTGATACATCTCTTAGTTCTGTTTTAATAATTATTACCCTCCTACTTTTTTATACATGTTATTTATTTGTTGAAGAACATGAATTGTTTGTCCTGCAAAAGTTCTTAACATTCCGGATTTAGCTGATTGTCTTTGTATGGTGCCATTCAATATATTTTGCTAATTTGGTTTAGATATTTTGCTTAACTTTTCACTCCCCTATATTACCTTCGAATTGATAGGAAATTGGAGGCTTGATTAAATTTTGTTTCCTGATTTGGGGGCAATATACTATGTAGGTGATGCTGGATATGTCTTATTGTATTAAATCAGGAGGCACATAATATCTAGAGATAATGGAAATTTTAAATAAAGTAATAATAGCTAAAACTTATTTAATATATGCAAAGCACTATTCTAAACACTACATATATCAGTTTTTTTCATACTTACAAAAACCCTTTGAAGTAGATGTTCTTATTACCCCACTGTACAGATAAAGACAGTGAGCACAGGGAGGCAGAGTAACCTGCCGAGGTACCTAAATGCTCAGACTGCTAAGTTTCCTCCAGAACACCCTGCCCTTCTGCCTCTTGAAGGCACCGACATTTCTAAATCACACTAAAAAGAGTTAGGTAGGTTTCAGACCTCTCCAGTAAACATACTGTCTGAATTCTGTAAGCAAATATATATCAAAGATATATATTTTTTAAATAAAAAATACTCCTGAACTATGTTGTTTACCACATCTACCCCCTTTGAAAATAATACCTTGTAAAACTCGTATTTATTTTTTATTGTGATATTTGCTCTCACATTGACAATTGTGATATCTTCCTTGACCTGCAGTGAAACTTTTCATGAGAAGTAAATATTTCTTTTTCATTATCAAAAAGTGTAAGGTAAGTTCCTTGAAATGAATGGCAGTTTATAATTTTCAGTAGCCACAGCATTTTCAAAAGATGTATTATCGTTTTGTTGCTTCTTTTGCCTACATAAGAATGAGTATTGTAGTGTGTTCTCA
>NW_006436298.1:33763855-33785315 GCF_000325575.1 Pteropus alecto | reverse complement strand
CACTTTATGTTTCTATTATATATTCTAATCCTATTATTTACATTTTTCACTCTGCAGGTCTTCATATAAAGTTTTTCTCCTTTTAAATCCCTCTATATTTTGTTAGTATGTGCTCTTCATCCTTTTTATTAGACAAGTTTTACTTAGGTATTTCTCTTTCTAACTGCAAGTAATCCAGTTCTTGTGCTTAAAAATAATGTCTTACTTTGTTGACATATCCTTAATAAAAGTGATGCCTTTGTTATCTTCACTCAGAATTTTAAGCATATACAATGGCATGACTTGCCTTATCAGCATGCATAAATCCCTCACTCATTCCTTTAACAAATCTGTCTTGAGCGTCTTATCAAAGATGAGTAAAGTATGGGCCCTGCGTCAGGCCAGAATTGGAAGACAGGTGAGGATGATGACATATACTTCATACAGTGGTCACAACAGAGGGAGGGAACACTAGGAGTCAGGAGCAACAGTCTGAGAAGAGACCAGTGCATGGGTCTGAATTAAGGGTTTTAAACCTGCGTGGTTGTGGTGAACATGATATTTTCAGAGGTTGCAAACTTAAATGATGTTAAAAACCAGACATAGAATGTAAATGAGTGAAGTGGGTCAAGTGTAATATTAGGGAATGGTGGGGACTGTTATGATTGGAAAGCACATGTCTCATTAAAAGACATTTATATTCATGTTTGTTTAAAACATGACTCAGCCACAAAAAATGTGTCCGGGCTGCCTATTTGTTGCAACTCTGTTAACATGTAAGTACATGAAAAGTCTACTGTTTTGAGAAACTATCTGTGTTATAAATGTGCTAAGTGGACTAAGTCAGACAGAGTTATGCAGAGTATATGGGCCAGAAGTCAGTGTCTAGGGTTTCAGTCCACAGTGAAAGAAATAGATGGGGAACAAAATCTAAACAACAACAAATAAATGTCAAAATCATCTCGATCCATATAACAGAGTGAAAGAGTGAGTGTTCCCAAAGAAATAGCAGTCAGCTGCTACAAGATCAGGCATTCTGCTGGATTATTGTTAAGCAGACCAAGCACATGCTTAGTGTATCAGAACCGCAAGGACAGCATATACAATCTGAAGCAAAATTAGACTTTGGCCTTCCTTTCATGAATTGTACAGTTTAGTAGATTTTAAAATTATATTATGAAGATGAGGAAGAATCATATTTTTTTCCAGGACTTCATGGCCTCTACACACCTTAATCTGGCCTGGATAAGGCAATATATTTTGATTCCAGTGCATAGAGAGATTAGGTGTTTGCCCAAAGATTAGACTCAGGGTGACTGGGCATGGGTGTTAGAAGCTAGGCTCAATAACAAATATAGCCATACCTTATTTCTGTTAATATATAACCTAATGACCATTAAAACTTTTCCCTCAAGTAATTCTGAATGTCTCTTTATAATTAATGTTAGACATTTGTTGTGCTAGCTATTAAGAAAAATTTCCAAAGTCATAGATTTGGGCTGTGTATTAATTTTTACAATAAATATACATTTATTCTTTCTTACTGGGATTTATAAACATTGACTCTAGTCAGTGTTTAAAGTTTACTTTAAAAAGAGTTAGGTAGAATGTTTTTTATCAATTATATGGCATAAATGAATAAAGTAAAAGAGTAAAATGACATCTAAAAGCTTTCATAAATTAATAACTTTGCCATTATTTCTCAGTGGTTTCCATTTTTAAATATTAATCTTATGAAAAATAATACAGAGGCTCATAGAATTCTGCCTGTATTTTTACATTTTTGTGAAATAAAGGTATAATGTCTTTTTATCTCATTGAATATCAGACTTTGGTCATGTGAGGTTTGCAGTAATATGCCTAAAGTTATTAATATCTACAAAGTATTTTTATATTATTTATCGACAAGATCTTTCAGATGGAGTGGAAATTCTCAAATATTGAAACTTGTAGTGTGCTTGGCAGTCTTAGTGTGGCTTATCACAAACTTTTGTATAACTTGAGCCTTAATTGAATGCTTTAAAAGATTTGTGGCTATTTCTTTCCTTGATCCTATTTGGAAGCCACACTCACAAAGAGTTCTTTAAATACCTGGCATGGGTTGCTTAACACAAATCGTCTCTAGATCATAGGTGAATCATTTTATGTGAGACATAAATTTATAATGGAGTGAAAAAAGATAAACTGTTAGGTTAAATTTTCTTTGATCTTTTTTGTTCTGTGTTTACTTATGATTAGAAAAAAACATGCACTTTGTCTCTTCGGTAGTACTAAGCATCTTTATGTTCATTTGAAAATTTTCATGGTTTTCAGAATGTTTCAGTGAAGATTTTTATTTTATTTTTGGTATATTTTGGTATGAAAATCAGTAGACTTCATGTTCCTTGAAATTGGGCAATTCACTTAAATAATTAGAAATAGTAAAGAAAGGAAATTCCTTTTTTTTATCCCACCCACTATTGAAGGGAGCTCTACTGAGAGGTCTATGGTTTCCAGCTTTTGCTATTTGCTGACTAATGCCAGAATCCTAATCCAGTTTCTGGCAACATATTTTGTAAAGTGCTCTTGGTGATATAATAAACAATCTCTCTTTCAAGTCACAACATTATGTAATGTCTTTCGCCAAATACTCAGAGTATAAACCTTAAACGAAAAACTTCTGCTTACAGTGGAAATTATAGTTTGGGGCTTATTTTAAATTGGTTTTCAACTTAGGGTAAGGTTATTTTAAATTGGTTTTCAACTTAGGGTGAGGTTGGAACTCATGAGAGATAATGTAGATGGCAACAGATAATATTGAGTGCTATATGAAATGACTGAGGTCTTTTTCCTGAAGTTACCTGGTTATTGTTGGATAATTAGGTTGCTTGGAATAAAGATGATAAGAGAAATAGAATTAGCCATGACAATATCCCAGGGAACTAGCAGATGGAATGTTGCATCTAGGCCAAAGCGCTACTGCCAAAGAGTCTGCATCAATTATTGTCTGTATAGCGAATAAATTATATCATTCATATATGTGTATTTAAAAAATTCTAGAAATATAGATATATATTTTTAAAATATTGTTTAGTGGTTCAGTTTCCTTTTGTCATTGTATATTTTTCTTAAAAGATAAAAAGAGCAGAATTATTATCATAATGAGATCTTTGAATTTTTTATTATTTAACTAGACTTCATTTCATACCCACCAATATGGCTAAAAAGTCTGATAATATCAACACTGATGAGGAAGTGAAGCAACTATAACTCGTTAAGAGTTGGTGGGAATGTAAATGGTATAACAACTTTGGAAGGAGATTTGGCAGTTTCTTCTAAAACTAATCATTCATCTACTACATACATACCACTAATACTCTATGACTCAGCAATTCCGCTCCTAAGGTTTTTACCAGTGAGACATGAAAGTGTATGTCTACCAGAAGATTGTACAAGAATGTTGCTAGTGGTATTATTTATAATTGCCCCCAAAGTGCAAATACTTCACATGCCCTTCAATAAAAGAATGAATACAAAAACTGTTATATGAATTTAATTGGATACCTGTTGCCAATTGGAAGGTACAATTAGGAAAAATTATTGAAATAGGAAACAATATAGATGAATCTCAAACCCTTATGCTAAGTTTAAAAAAAGCCTTACATGAAAGAATACATATTGTGTTATTCTATTTTTATGAAGTTTTTAAATAGACAAAACTAAGCAACATAATAAATATCCACAAATAGTAGCCGCCTTTGTGGGTGGACATGAACATTGACTGAAAAGGGGCCTGAGAAAACTTAGTGGGATGCTAGGGATCTAGATCTTAATGGGGGTTCAGAGTAAACAGAATCATGCATTTGTCAAAACTGATTGCATTTAAGATTTTTTGCAATCCACAGTAGGTAAATCTTACAAAAAAAAACCAAAACATTACACACATTGAACTCTACTTAATGATGTGTATGCTAAAGTGTTTAGGAATAAAATGTACTGGTGTCTGCACTTACTTTGAAATGCATCAAAAAATAAGATAAATTGATGGATAGATACCTGGTCGGATAAGTTGATGGATATATCTGAGATAAAGCAAATGCAGAAAATGCTAATTATAGAGTCTAGATGATAAATAATGGATCTTCACTGAATGATTCTTTCAACTTTTTTGTATGCTTGAAAATTTCTATAATATAATGTTGGAGAAAAATGAGTGTTTATTCTAAAAAAGTTTAGAAGACACACCTTTTTTGGAATTTAGTCTAATTTAAGCTGAAGATGTGAAAGCATTCTTTAAGGGTTTCCTTTCTCATCCTTTCCACAACTTAAAATTTAATCTTATTCAATTACATCACCTTAATTGCAATGAGTTCGTTACCCTTATAAATTATATTCTTTGGTGCCACATGTATAATCCAGTGATTAGTTTAATAACATTTATTAAGCACTGTATTTCTGTGGCTGCTATAACAAATTACCATAAACTTGGTAGCTAAAAACAACAAATATTTATTATCCCACAGTTGTGGAGGCCACACATCCAAAATCAGTTTAACTGGGCCAAAATTAAAGTTTCAGTCTCCCTTTGGAGGCTCTAGGGAAGAATGCATTCCCCTTCTTTCCAGCTTCAGGTGGCTGGAACATCCTTGGCTCTGGCTATACCACTCAGATATTTGCCTGTGGGGTAATATTGCCTTCTCCTCTCTGTCTCAGTCAAATCTCTCTCTGCCTCTCTCGTAAGGTACATTTGGAATTAATTGTATTTAAGGCCCACTCAGATAATCCAGGATAATCTCCCCATCACAAAATCCTTAATATAATCACATCTACAAAGTTCCTTTTTCTATATTAGGTAATATTTATAGGTTCAGTGGATTAGTACCTGTTATCTTTGGGGCCCATTGGTTAGCCTGCTATAGGCATTTTTTTTTTAATGTGCCAAGTTCTGTGCTAGAGCCTAAATAATAATAATATTTAATTGCTTGCTTTGTGTCAGGTGCCGTCCTATGTGCCTTACACTCATTCTTTTTCTTTTTTCTTTTACTAAGGAACATTTTGATTTGATTTAATGTGAGCTTATTGGACCATACATTTCTTTCTTGCATATGTCAACTATTAAAGCCCCAAAGTGCTAGTTTTCTGAGAAATGTACTTTAGGAAATTCTATTCTGTTCTATTCTAAATAACCCTGTCTTATTTGTGTGGAGGATGTTAAAGTTGACAAGATTGTGAATTCCCTTTGGGAAGAGACTTGTCTTATCCATCTTTGTATCCATATAGTTAGGGGCATAGTAGGGGTTAGTAAATGTTTGTTGAATAACGAAAAGCGGCTTTGCAAACATCATGAAATGTAACCTTTACAAAATCCTTGGAGGTAGATACTGTAATTTCCATTTTACAGAAAAGACTTAGAGAAGTTGAATTATATTTCCTACCCAGGACTCTCACACACACACACACACACACACACACACACACACACAGCTTTGACTGAGCATCTGAAACATATTTCCATTATCCATAACTGATTGATTTTGTACATGAAACATTAAAATTTAGTAAAATTCTGATGTAGTTAAGTATTATCACTTTTATTATTGTATTATGTTATTAATCATATGCAATATACTTTTTAATTTTTAACTTTTTTGAGAGGCCAGTTTCTCATGGATTAAGTCCACAGTGGTATTAAGAAATGGGAAGAAATTTTCTAAATGATACAGGATTTTTTGATATTTTCTTGAAACTTCAGCCTTTCCCCAGAAATGCCTCAAGTGTATCTAGTCTTTTTGTAGCTTCTTTTGAACATCAGATTTAAAAAATAAATCATCGACATTATGAATCTTCTAGTCATACTTCCCTTTTTACTTTGTTATCTTGAAAGCTTATGCCAAAATCTTATCCCACTTGTAGAAGCTTCTCAGGACAGAATCACGTAAATCGCTTCAGGATGAGTATATCTCTAATTTTATTATTTTCCTGTCCATATTTTCCACTGTCCTTGCCTCTCTCAAATATTTCTCTTGTAGTTTTGTATGCATTTATAGTTGAATAGGCTAAATATAAAATAAATTTAGGCCCCTGAGTAAATATAAAATATGTGAATATATTTATATATATTATACGTATATTATATATTACATGTTATGTTATATACATATTGTTATATATTGTATGAATTGTTTTCTTTTTCCTCTTTACAATATTCTTTATACAACCTTAATTCAAGCCACTAATTCTACTTGTGCATCCCTGAGTATATATTCTGTTCACTGACTTGCTTATACTATTACCTTTTAGAAAGCTTTTTTCACCGTTTTCAAAGTATGACATGACATCAAATTGCCATTATTTTTCCAAAGCCCCAAATTTTGCCAAATGGCCTAAGTGTTTTGTGTCTGATGACCATGTATTTACCTTTCAATAAAAGATCACAAAAGGACTTTGTGCTGTAACTTTTTCTTTATAAAATTCTACTATTACCAGGGCAGAACTCATGACACCCTCAGGACCCACAGAGGCACAAAATAGGTCAATTGACTCCCAGCACATTTACCTGACATCCCTTTCAAATGCCTGACATTTGCGTTCTCTTCTTTATTCCAAAAATGACTTTAGAAAACAATAAACTGCCCCTCCTCAACTCTCAATCTTGCTTCTTTCTCAGAATACCAGAATGTATTCCTTTATTGAGGTGGGTACTTGAGAGAGGTGTTTATTGTGTAGAGCAGAAATGGTAATACTATTACTCCATTTTGCTACATGGTTTCTTGATTATGCAGACAGAACAGTAATAATCAAGGATAGAACATTTAGAACTATGCCAGAAATGTACTGTTCATTTTGATTTATCTTTTAAATAACATAAAGCTGAGTACCAAGATTGGGAGCGTTGCTTGTTTCTGCTGGCTGTCAGACATGATGTTGCTTGCAAGGTACCCACTGTCTGAAACAAATAGCAAAATATGCCTTCTTTCTTCTCCATGTTTACTTACTGTCTTGCTTTTGCAACTTTTGCAAGGAGAAAATGGGTAATGCTTACCCCCCCATGGTTTCTATCAGTCTTATGAACTGGCTTCATTTGCTTTCCACCACTCTAAGAAAGATATGTATTTTCCCTTTATAGCGAATAGACTGATGATTAGTCCAAGCAAAGCAACCTGTATTTTAGTGATTTTGGCATTGCTAAAATTCCTTTACTAAGTGTATTTACAACAATTATATATTTTGTTGATTTAATGACAGTATTGATAAGGGGAAATGTATTGTTAAGAATTATATTTATAAATGTATATACATGCATGTACATGTATATACTGTGTACTCTTTTGAATATAAATTAAGTTGTTGATGATCAAGTCTTTACTTTGATGGATAAAGAGTTAAGAAAGAATCTTCTAGAAGTATATTTTCAAACGAACGACTTTTTAATGTCAGAAATCATTAAACTGGTAGCCAGAAAAGCGAAGTAAGTTTCAATAGACTTTCCCTGGAATTTCTAAATCTCATTTCATTCCCTTGAATATTATTTAAGCAGAAAATAGGGAGGACTTTGTTTCTCTATCCTTCAGATAAATAAAAATTACTGAAACCAGCTATCATCCTTCCACTGAGATTTTAAAAATATAAACTGCATACTTACTTTAGGGAATTCTTGGTTAATGCCCCTTATTTTCGGTTGTAGAATATGTGGACTGTTTTTTCTTTTTTGAAAAAGTGTAAATGTTACTTTTTTTAAGTAAAAAAGTTCTCTCTGTGTGTAAACATAATATACCAAAACAGCTAAATGTTTAGTGCTGCCTCTCTTTCCCATAAATGTTAGAGCAAAAATTATTTTTACCTCTGATGTGAACATTAATATGTAATGGTATGGCAGAAGATAGGAATAAAGCAGTGGCAGAACCGGGGCTTTGGAAGTATGTTTTACGGATTCAGCAGGGATGATCCTTAAGCCTCAAAGAGTTCCGAGTTCAACCTCGCTAAGCATCAATAAGGTCAAGTTTACATAGTGACCCTGCCTTCATCAAGCCCATGTGATTTTTCCCCTTTCTCCTTTCTGAATGAATATTTGGGTCACTTTGTTCCCACTGTCTGTACCTTTCCGCCTTTTTAATCTAGAACTCCTTCATCCCTTCTTTTTTTTTTTTAGAAACTAACAAGACTTCATCACTATTCTCCCAATTGCAGAATTAATTCATTTTATATAATTGCCACTTAAAATCACCTGTAAAAATTCTCTTATTGGATTTTGATCAGGCCAGAAAGTTACTAAGCTTAAAAATTAATGACAAAGTGCGGGTTTGGATGCTGTGTTGTCTGACTCCGGAGTGAGGGTCCTGGCCGTGCATCAGGACACAGGCCCCTCTGACATCTCCTGAATGAGGAAGGAACAAGGACATTGAATAAATGGGATTTTAAATGTGAAAACAAAATTAATGACAACATACAGGCTTCCTGAGTATGAAGGCTTGAAGCATTGGGAAATACTTGGAATGGAGACTACTGATGTGCTTTCTTTGTGTCTTATTACACCTATCTAATTATAAGCTTTCAAAGATATCCAATTAGGTGCTCTCTTTATTGGATTTTAAAATAAATAAATCATATATATATATACACACACACACACACACACACACACACACACACACATATATATGTATATATATATACACATACATACTTACATATGTATAGATGTTGCTAAAACCGTTTTCTCAATTTGAGTTAATACATTGGGATGTTAAATATAATTGTTAGCTAAAGTAAAAGCATTCTTTTGACTTTTATAAATTGTCTTCCCCTACCATGTTTTATATATAGTCTTCTGAGAATTTGGCTTATCCAAAAAGAAATTCTGTGCCTTCCCAAGCGAGAAGGAAACCTTTTGTCAGCATCTTGTCTGAGTTAACTCCTTGGCTACACAGGTCATGAGAGGTCTGTGTTGAACATCAGTCTTTGGCTCTGTCACAACACTGGTATTGAAGCATAGGCCAACTTCCAGAGTAGAGAGGTTAAAGAGGCAATTAGTCACTACAAAGCTGAAACTTGTGGTGTCTTCTGGTAAGGAAGTACTTAACTCTTTCCTGAATGATGCCTGAAATCTCATCTTCTGTGTGCCTTTGTATTCCACTAAAATAATATGCTTAGCCATTTTAAATTAAAGTTGAGCTTAAATATATGTCTGTTGAATCAAGACTTTCTTATCAATACTTAAAGCAGTTAAGAAAAAGGGCATGGGGATGGGCAGGGAGATTATCATCAATTATATGTTTAATATGTCACCTAAATTTTATTTTAGCTGTTTGGAAGCCTGCAAAGTCTTTTGGAAATACTTCTGCCTTTACCATGGAAGTTCTTATTTAATATTGGCGGGGTCGGGAAAGGAGGTGTTGTTGGAGCTTTTTTGCCAGAACTCGGCCTGACTTTTTTTAAGGGCCCAAGCTTTTGCTTCCACACGGTAAATTTTTGTTACATGCAGGATAACAGAATCTTCTCTATCTTAAAATATGCCAAGATACCATAAAGAAAGCACCAGTCTTAAGAAGATTTCTCGACTTTTCCTATTTCAAAGTAAGGACATTTTTTTCCTATTGAGGAATGAATAAACTGCTAAATTAGGAAGTCTCGCCTGTAATTTTTTTCCTAGCATTTTCTTTGGTCCTGAAATATAACTATTTTCAATTGATTTTCAGTAGATATGGAGATAGTGAGATGATTTTTCTGCTTCTGGGTATCATTAATTTTTCTGCTCCTACATAACATTAATATCAACAACAACAAAAATAAATAGTAGTTGATCTGTCAAAGTTATAAGTATTATGCCCGTCATTTATAATAATGTGGCTTTCTGATTATATCTTTTAACATTTTAACACATAGTTTGCACTCAGTAAAATATTGTTGAATTAAATAAATAAATAAAAGCTTAGTATCTTTTTTCTGCCTCTTGAGTATTCTGAGGAATGCATAGAAAAAGTTAGGTAAAGTTGTTTTATAATGGTTTAGTGTAGTTGTCATAAAAGGAAAGAAAATGGCTAAAATTAAAAACAAAGCTTTTAGATAAATATATCTGAAATATTAAAGCCAGAGCCAAGTTTATCACAAAAATGTTAGTTTGATCTTCCTTCTTCCCTTTTGGAAAAAAGTTGAACCATCTTGTTTCTTGGTAGTTTAAAGAAAATATGCATTTAAAAATTATTGCAGGCTTCATTCTGTATGAAAAACATTTTTAAAGTACTCTAAGAAACTTTCAAATTAAATTAGAACATGTTTTGCTATATAGATGAAGAAACAAAATATTTCCATAAGAACTGGTTTGTGATAGTCATCCTAAACATGTTAGAAAATATTATTTTGTTGTCATATTAATGAAAAAGGTTTCAGTGCTGACTGCTACTTACCCTCCAGGTAGGAAACGTAGCCAAGGCTAAAGACACTCAGGGAGAGAGTGGTCCAGAAAGATTCAGCAAAGGACAACATCTGTCATGCCTTCCTCAAGGTGGGACACGTGTGTTGGCAAAGATACAAACATAGAATTTAAGTTTCAGTAACATTTAAGTTTATAGGCCACTTTTTGTGGAATGTCTCATTAAAAAAAACCTTACCAACTATTCTCATTTTGTAACCTTTCACTATCTCTGTGTGACAAAATGGGCATCAGTTCTCTACTATATAAGTAGCAAATACCTAAATTAATCTTAAATTAACTAATCAGGTATTGACTTTCCAGAGAATAACATTTGGTAAGTGAGAACTTAATAAGTGTCCCAAGATAATGTTGTTAACTGGTGGAGCTGTTGACATTTTGCATGTCACTCCTAGCCCCTGTGGTATATTAAAAACGTGCTTCGAGGAAATGATTTAACATTTTAATTGCAAGTTAACCTTAGAAAAAAAATAAACTCTCTCGCAGCAAACATCTCTTATGAGATTTTCCATGAGAATATCTGTAGAAGTTTACATGAGAAATTTATTTAAGTATGTATTTGGTACTGTGTTGTTCATGGGCTAGAATAGAAGAATATTTATAAGAAAGTATACCATAATGCAAAGAGCACTCAATATATCACTTTGATGCCATGTGTCACTTTCCCAAAATAGTCTTTCATTTGTCATTATGTGTAGTTGTTGAAGTTAAAGATTAAAAATAACTATTGC
Source organism: Pteropus alecto (assembly GCF_000325575.1). Classification (NCBI taxonomy): domain Eukaryota; kingdom Metazoa; phylum Chordata; class Mammalia; order Chiroptera; family Pteropodidae; genus Pteropus; species Pteropus alecto. The sequence continues at coordinate 33,774,197 of NW_006436298.1, read as the reverse complement.
ATGCTATTTCTGTAAGGTTAAGGTATATTAATAGAAAAAGTATCTAAATAGAATCCTCATAAATGAAACTATATTCACATGTAATAAGGGGAAATGTACTATTAATGGATTTTTGAATTGATTCACCCTGTATATGTTTACTTGGTAATTTACTTCTTTTTACACATAGAAATCTTTTATGCAATACGTTTTCTGAAAGCAGGGTATACCTGTAAATCATGGCCATTCATTTGCTGCACTGGGATTGGATTATTCTTCAGTAAAACTCGATTTGAGGCTCTGAAAAAGTCAGATAGCATTCATTATTCTTTTTGTAAGATGCCAAATTGTTTTGGTGAGTTCGGCTATCATTCGAATGACCCGTGTATGAGTTAGTCAGAATGAGCTTATGTGGCACAGAATTGGACCAAGTTTGCTCTCTCGTTGCTCTTTTTAGATCTTATAAATTCCTTTTATTCCTGTTTCGTGTGTGTGTAAGTGTGCGTAAGTGTGTGTAAGAGAGAGAGAGAGAGAAAGAGAGAACTTCTTAAGGGTAATATAACATAGGGTGGCTTGTTTAGTTTTAAGAAATGATGAAAATGAAGCTCTATTTTTGAAATCCCCAAATAGATTACTCTTACGATGTATTTGTGTTTCAGGAGTTGTATGGTTTGATCTATGTATTTATTCAACCTTAAACATGCCTAGCTCCCTGTTGCACTTATTTGCCAATTACTTGCAGTACTCTTTATACTTTTTGTTTTAAATCTGTGGGGTTGTTTTGTCTTGTTGCATTTTTCTTTTGCTTGAAGATATATCTATTATTCAAATATAGAAGTGACTTAGGAAAGAACATCCAAAAGTTTATTTAGAAATTCACCAAGCCACATACTAATGCATCTCTAATGGGGACGTTTCTTTTCACACCTCTAAGGTGATTGAGCCTGTCCTTTAAAGTGAGATTTGCAAACCAGTGTCTGGCAGCTCCAATTAGCTTCTTTTGGGCTTGAAGCACATCACAAACAGTAACAAGGTCTCCTAGGACACTCCTCCTGCAAGCAATGTAGTCATATTTCCTCATTAGTTCTTTTCAATTGTCACTAATGCCAAGTTCCTGCTTTTGAGTAGGAGACAAAAAATGTAAAATTTGGTATGTATGTAGAATGGGCCATTGTTTTCCATAATTCAAGGCTCTTTTGAATTCCTTTGATAGTTTTGAAGCTTACACAGCTTAATTCATTAACCTTTACCCTTCACATAAATCAGGTGATTAGGAATCTATTGCTAAGGAGACAGATTTTCCCTCCACTGAAACTAAGTACTGCCTTCTCTTCTTAAAAAAAAAAAAATCCTATGTAGTTCACAAAAAGCAACCTTTTTGTTGCTTTTCAAATTTCATCAAATGTTTCAGGTACATTTTAGAATATCATCAAAATCAAGTGAGCATAAAATTACATTATTATAAAAAATAATTCTGAATGCTTTGGAACAGGTTTTCTGGCCCTTTTCAGTATTCTAAAGGAGTTTATATATATGTACTCAACAGCTGTTACTTAAGAATTTACAATGGTTGCAATTTTTAAAAAATTCTCTTCTGAACCCTGCCAAAACATAAAAGCAAGAAAATAATCCGAGGGAGGCAATTCAGAATAAACTAAAATATATTTAAATTAACCTAGGACATTTGATTTGGAGAAATTTTTCATATAGGCCCTCATTTTTAGAGAATGATGATGTGGGGCTCCTAAGAAGGTAGGTGGTGGTTCTGTGGTTCCATGAAGGTGAGACGAGAATGCATGTCTTCTGATTCTTTATTTCCTCCTGTTAAGACATGTCTCCCTTTATTTCCCAGAACTTGAAAGATGGTTTATTATTATTTATTAGTAGAAGTAGGCTTGTGTTTGATGTTCATGGACTACTTTAACAATATTTGCTATTCTGTGTTTTTCCACTATGCCATTTTATTATATTATGAATTTTACTTTATAATCTTGTAGATTGTTATTCTCCTTAGGATATAGTTCTTTCCCCAAACTTTATCATTCCTGAGGTTGTCATGTATGAATTGAGAAATCTTTAAATGTACTGACCCATCGAGAGTGTGGTCATATGGTATTCTGAGGTTTGTCTTTAGGGTTGGTGGGGACAGTGGTGGAGGGGAGAGTAGAATGGTTAAAACTTGAATTCTGGATTATGTATTTAGGAGCTCATTGCTTGCCCCTAGGGACAAAACTGTAATTTATGGCTGAGACTAATGAATATTCTCCGGTGTGATATCTATGGAGAGGGGATGGAGAAACAAAGGTTTTAAATGTGGTCTTTGGTTCTGTCACTCTTCTTCTCACTTACAGATAGATTATCACTTTGCAAATGTTTCTTCTTTATTAGGACTGTTTTAAACATACCCCTTTAAAAACTTGCTTTAATATGTGTAGCTTAAATCATTTTAAGTTTAAATAATTACTGAGGTTTAATTTAAATAATTACTAAGCTTTACTACCTTGTTTTTTGCCTCCATACAATCTATTTAGTGAACTGGGAAATGCTCTTATGTTAATACACTCAAGGTCATGACTAGAGCCAAGAGTCTTTTAAAACAGAATAGAATTATTTAGAAGAAACGTGGGCCACAGACTCGTGTTATGTTAGGGTACTTCCCATGAGTGTATTATAGAATGGTGTCTAAAAGTTTCCTAAAGAAAGGACAGTCATCACCCACGGTCTCTCATCATGACCTGCTATCAGCATAGGCTGCCCGGGAAACTAGACCTAGACTAATCACAGGGCTGCAGGCACCAGCCAGGGAACCGATGTGGGGTTCCGTTTCCATCAATTGCAGTGAGAGAATAATGCAAACCACTTCCATTTTTAACTCTCAAAACAATAGTTATTTTAACTATTTATTTAAACCACTCAATTTTGTGTTTTAATATTATATTAAGAGTTTCAATCCAGATTCACAGAACTTGGAGATTCTCCAAATATCACATCTGTAAGTGATGTGATCTTTAAATTTAAAAAAATTAAATTTCAGAAGTTATGTTGTGCATAACTTCTAGTACACTGTAATTAAAAGTGTTTAGAAAACTATGTAACTGAGCTTTCAAAAACAACAAATATCCTAAGTGATCCTTTGTAAAAGCAAAGTGCTTTTCTCTTATATTCCCCACCCCCACCCCCTCCGCCCCCTCTTGGTCTAAAAGATACTTATTGCTTACTTCTAATCATGTGTTATCTCTCGGCTGTTGCCTCTTGAGTGCGTAAGCTAAATATATTTGTGATATCTATCAACAATAACTTTTCTCTGTCATATAGGGAGGAAACCTAATGTTCGTGGCCTTTCATCAGTTTTAGGACAGTTTTCATCCAGTGATTTATTATCCTGTTTATATGAATACTGGTTCTTGTTGCCTATGAAATAGCATTTGATCTGGCTTGTGCAGCAAAATCAATATGTATTATTTGCTGTTTTTAGTCTGCTCTGTGTGTCTTTAATGTTCATATGTGCTTGTAGCGTATCTAATATAGAATCAAATGGCAGGAACTCAAATAGGATATTGCATTTGTTTAGAGTTTTTTCATAATCAAATATAAAATCAGGCATTTTGAACTATTTGAAAAGAGCATTATAAAAAAATAAATGATATAAACATTTCTGTACTAATGTACTTCATTTTGTGATGATCATACAAAATGTTGAATCTGCTAACTTTTTCGGTAGGTGATGGAGGACAGTGAGATATGTATCTTTGATATGATAGAAAGTAGTCAGACTTTATTTTTAACTATTTAAGATTTGTAATCATCTATGGCTTTCATTTTTATCCTTAGCATGTGAAAATTATTTTTCACATGCTAAAACTAATGGTCATTGCTTGTAATGTTTCATTTCTGCTTTTATCCTTTTTAATGAGTTTATTCAAAAGTTACATCAAAGCCAAATGACATGAAATTAGGTTTTTAAATTTATCTTCATAATAAACTGTATCAATCATAGTCACGTTGCGTTAATGTTTTAAGTTTTGTTTTGTAGCCATGGAAGACCTTATCAATTTTTATCATAAATGTTTTTTTAAATAGCCAAAAATGAATGTGTACTCAGTTATTCTGAGGAACTTTGAAATGTTTATCATTCCATTAAAACTATATTCCATGAAAACAATTTAAAAGAAAAATATGCTTTTTCTATAACTAACTTAACCTTCAATAATGAATTATGTGAAGTGAATTGTTTAAAATATCTTGACATTTTATGAAGATACCTACAAATAAGCCAGACAGCAAATAAAATATCTGAAAGACAGAGATGGATACTCAGTAATTTTTTGATGGATTATACACATAGGTATCAAATTACTTGATTCTTACTTCCTAGAAAAGGTTAATGACTCTTTTTGCTTTTACCCTTTTGCTTAACCGTTATTTATAAAGATTAAAACAGGAACTGCACTGAAGGATGCATATGCCTATGTGTCACTATGACTGTACAGTTTTTCTGATATTATAGGGGCCTGAGCCACAAAATGGACTATGTTGTTAATCATTATTTTTAAAGTTCATTCAATTTTGCACTACATGTTCCACTAGGGCTATTAGAGCAGAGTGCACCATTCGAAAACCTTTTAACTTAAACCAGAAAAGACTATAAATCTTACATATCTCTGTCTATATTATTAAAATGTCCTGCACCTATGCAATAATTCATTTAAAATATTAAGAATAAAACATTTTAAAGTAAAAGATTTTAAAGTTCTTATGTGTGCAGATTTTTCCTTCTATAATCAATATGTTATAGATTTTTAAAACATTTATATTTTATGTTAAATAAAATTATGTCAAAAAAATGCATGTTTCAGTGTTATCAAACCTCATATTAATAATTGAGCTATGAGCAGCAATATTACTATCCACCTATAATGATCATCCATCTATATTCTCCAGTTTCATTATCATTACTTTATACTATTTTATTGTATAAATGACATATGATTATTATATAGCATATATTTACTAGTCTTTTACTACCAAATGTAACATTACTCATAAAAGAATATCTCTTTCTTCATTGCTTTGGTTTTAAAAGATGCACCAGTCATAAATGTATTTAATTAAAGCCATTTACATATTAGAGCACCTGAGTTTAAACCAGGGAATATAATACCTATTCCTGAAACACCTTGAAAGAGATTTGTTGAAAGAAGAGAGCTGTGGCATTCATCGTATGCTGACCTCTTCCTCTTATAATCGTGGCCAAACTCTTGCTAATTTAACTTGAAACACATTAGTGTAACTCACCACTTTTTTGTGTGTTTCAGGTGTGTGGAGGTCATTGCAAAGGAAGGACAAAACCTGAAAGAGCTGTATTTGGTATCCTGTAAAATCACAGATTATGGTATGTAATGAGCCATTGCTCTAATCCTTTTCATGAATAAAAAGTTACAAAATCTTTGACAGATTTTTAAAAGAAATCAAGAGCAGTATCTCGTAGAGACTTTTTATCTTTATCTGTGCTAACTCTGATCATAACTAAAATCAAAAAGGTTAAGAAATCATGAGGCTAAGAACCAGAGTAAAATTAATTCCATGCGCAATCACACACACATGTGCACACACACACACACACACACACACACACAGGATTAAAGAGTATGGCTAAAAGCTATACAGTGAAAATAAATATCAGAATGATTAAATATTTGATATAATAAATATAATTAAAGAAATTATCGCATTGAGTTGATTTGCTTAATTTAGTGTCATGTTAAGTGCACTCCTGCTGACATTCCAAATGCCAACCTTCTTAAACCAGGGAAGCTTCCATGTTTAGATGTATGGGAAGGAAAGGGTATACATTTGTATGCAAAAGTTTTAATTATCTTAAATTTCAGTATCCTTTAAAGTGGAGAAAAGCAAGTTGTTATATAAAAATATGAAACGTTTAAAATCATCCTGTTGAAGAAATAAAGAAAAATAACCTAGCCTTTCCTTTTTTGTTCAGTTTTATATTTTTTGGAATTAATTTGTGTATATAATCTAAATGTAGAGTTTTTGCCAGATATTTGGCTTTATGAGAGACCGAAATGCTTTCCTTTTCTCTCTTCTGATTTTTTAATTTGTTCATTTATACTTGAGAATATGCTCTCTACCTTAGGCAAACTAATAATACATTAAGTTTTTATTGTTGACTCTGACATGCTAATAAATGACTCCAATCCCAGGGTGTCATGCTGACCATCTGCCCTCGGTGGATGAGTTGCATTTTACCAGCTACTAAATTCATCCTTTGAAAAAACTCTACTAAAGCAATAATAGAAAATAACGTTAAAAAAGATTTGGCTTAAAAATAACCGTAATTTCTTTTCAGAGTTTATTTTTTGAGAATGGTAAATGTGTCTTATGTGAATTTATCCATAATGTTTCTGGGTTGTTGGTTTTTTCCTAATTATATCATGTAAAAGGAGTGTTTTGATATGTTTTTCTTTCCTTGTAGTTTGTTTTTTGGTTTGGCGTATTAGATTACCACTTAGACACAGTAACTCTAAAACCTCCACTATCTCCCCATTATCTTGGCCTTAGAGGATTTTCTCTGTCCAACACAGGGCGTGTGCTCAGTACATAGAGATCTGTTAATTAACTAGTACATTTAAAACTCTTTACTTGGCATTCAAGGTCTTTTAACATTAGTCCTCCACCTGCCCCCTCCCCAGTCCTATTTCATATTTCTTCCCTTTACCTATTCTCTGCTAATGTCAGATTGCTAATACCCAGGAGAGCTATGGATTAAGTTTTTTAGAATGAACTCTTCGAGGTCCTGCAGTGGAAAATATTCTTGAAATTACACTTTGTTCCAGCACCTGTTAAGTTAGCCAGTGCAATGAAATGTTCCAGAAGATATGGAGAAGAGAAAAAGCTTTGCACTTTGAGACAGATCTGGGGTCAAGTTCTATCTCTGCTCTTTGTTTTTTGGCCTTACAGAAGGGAAGTTCCTTCACATCTCTGAGGCTCAGTTTCCTCATTTGTAAAATGGGGAATTGATGTCTGACTTCATGCTTCTTTGTGTACTCGGCATCCAGTTTAGTTAGCACAGTGTATACTTCTAATAATTGTTGCTTTCCTGCAGAAGGGGGACAGAGGAAAGATTCACACAAAATTCTTCTACCTTCTTTCTTTTCATAGGTCTCAGAGATGTTTTTGTTTTGTTGTTGTTGCTATTGTTTATTGTTACTGTTTAGTGATAGTCTCATATTCTGGTATTTTGAGATTTTAGAATTTTTTTTCTGTTGATGTGAAAACTATATTAAAACCTTGCCAGTATGGTTTACATTTATTCGTATCTCTGAATCATTTAGGCCTGTGGTTCTCTGCACATTAGAATCACCTGGGAAGTTTTGCAAGCATACAGATAGATGCCTGTGCCTTACTCGAGAGTCAGAATTTCTGAATAGGTGGAGCCCAGGCAATGATTTTGTAAAACCTGCCTCGGTCATAACATAAACCAAGGTTGAGAACAACTGATGTAATTCAGTTGAGGGAACCAGAATTTAGCATTTTGGGAACTTCGCCCCATGATGACAAGAAATCTATCATGATTTTCTTCATACCTTAGTCCTTCCAGTTTTCAAGCTCTCTGCCCTACTTTGTCTCCTCCCGAGGTTTTAGATATTCCGAGGGTTCATGGTGAAAGTCTCAGTGCATCTCTTGGTTCTGTTCTTCAGAATGTTGAGAATGAGGGGAAAAGGTCAATAGTTTATGAGAGTTTAATATAATTGCTATTTGGTTATAAAATTTAAACAAATTACTGAAAGCTGGCTCAGCTCATCTCTTTTTTTTCTAGTTTCATGCCAATAACACATGAATAATTTTTGTCAAAAAGACAGCAAAAAGGATTATTCATTGTATCCAGAGAAACAGCGTGTTATTGTAGGTTACTGCTCTGTTAGGAGAGGCTGTCAGCAATCCCTTACCCTATGTTAATTATAAATTTTAAGAAGGAAAAACAGATGCCTTTTTCTTCCTTAACTGGATAAATAGAGACATATTCTATAGAACTTTTTTGATTATTGAGGCTACTTAGAAATTGTCAAATTTGGTGTACACCTGATACTAGGAGAATTCCATCCTTAAAGAGACTATTCTCTAATTCTGCTCCCTACTCACATTCCAGCTAGTTAGTCTCCTCTTCTCCTCCTCTCTTCGTGGTACATGTTTGTGCATGTTTTCAGTACAGTATACTGAGATTTTTGAAGTTTTTTGTAGGATGTATTAATTCAGAAACAGCAGCTTGCCTGGCATAGCATTTCTAATTTTTGTTAAGATTCTCACAGATGTTAAATGTGATATTATAATACTGAGCAACACCTGGCCAGGCTGTTATGAAGTTATGTTCATTTTAATTTGTATATGATATAGTTGCTGTGAAGAAAACTATCATTCTAATAGTCTTCTTATTCCCCAAGTTGAACATAGATATTTATGGTAAAGGATAGCAATTATAAACAAATCAATAATTCAGGCACAGCTAAATAGAAAATACAATTTTGAGAAATTGCTCCCTGAAGAGAAGTCTAATATTGTCACTCTTCTATCACTGAACAAATATATGTTAGAGTCAGTATATTGGGAAAAACCTCAAACGTAAGAGTCAGAGATGAAGTTAGAATTCCAGCTTTGCCTCTTCTTCTCTTTGAGACCTTGGGCAAATTACTTAACTTCCTAGTTTTGTCATCTGTTAAGCACATGATAATACCATTAAGGTAGTGCAAATGAATATGCAAAATCTGTGTTAATCCTGGTGGCATAGTGGATACTCATACCAGTCGGCAGTTCTTATAATAGAACCATTTCTTTTTTGAAGAAGAAGAATCAGCCTTCCTCCTCCCACAATTATGGCTTTTCTGTTTATGGGACTCATTATTTAGGAGTTTGACCTATATTAGACTATACCTGCCTAATTGACTTTCATACCTAAGCTATCTAAATCAGGTTCTTATTGGTAGGGAATAAAGAGAAAGCGATATCAAAAAAGTTTAAAATATTTAATTCGCTATGTTAGATTTCTACCCTATCTTTTGTGTGTGTTACTTTTTTTTTTTTTTTAAACAAAATGAGCTTTTATTAAACAAAGCTGGAGACATGTATTAGTTAGCAAGGCTGGAGTTACAAAGAGATCCAAATAATACTAAGGTTAAACAAGAAAGAATTTTGTTTTCCCTTATGTAAGAGTCCAGAAGTAAATGATTTGTCCAGGGTGGTAACATTGATCCATGTGGTCATTCCGGCATCTAGGCTAGTGAAATGTCTTCCATCTTTATCACGTGGCTTTCCTGTCTAAGCCTAAGGTGGCAGCTCCATTTATTACCACTTCCTGTAGTGGGAAAGAGGAAAAAGTAGAAGATAGTTTCTACATGCAAATATGAACCTAAATTTGTATACCTTTCATTTTCGTTTGGGTAATTTTCTCTTGGCTCCCCTTACATTTTTCTTTGTTCTTATGATAATTTGTCAGTGAATAGTGTCCAACCACTCTCCATCAAACATTTTTCTGTTGAAAATTTCCCTCCTTTGGAAAAGTGTATCTTTATGATTAAAAGGAATGAAAGAAGTAGAAATCAACCTGTGTTATTTAAGCTTAGAGAGGCCAGAACCAGTCTTTCTCTTGGGCTACAGGGCATAGAACATGTGGTGCAATAAATTAGATGGATGAATAAAGCACTTAGCTCCAGTAGTGTCTCCATAGTGAATTTTACCAGTGTGACCCTGTGTCAAGAGTCCTTTATTAAAAGGACCCAGGTTTCTTTCTGGGTTGTTAACACATTTCTTTTGACTTTAGCACCCTTCAGCACCCTAGAACACCATAGAAGATATCTTTTTGTTTCCCTGCTCAAGTTGTCAAATAACCTTTAATTAAAGAGGACTGTAAATGCTCAACTACAGATACTGGAGTTTGGGGCCTACAAGGTCACTAATAACCCACAGGTTCACCCTATGTCTCTCTACATGCTCTCTGTCACTTCCACAGGCCCTGGGGCTGCTCTCTCTGTACAGTCTTTGGCTGCACCTTGTTCTCCTTGGTCCCAATGCTCTTCTGCTGGATCTGGGACTTTTAAACCTAACCCAAAGCTTGCCACAAAAGCTTTTGGATTACTCTGGACAAAAGGTCTCCCAAATCAAGGAGGTTTTTGTCCCCATGATTATCATTTAAGATGTCAATTTCAATTGGCCTGACATTCATTCTGTCGATAAATATTGATTCAGCACCTACTATGTGCTGGGCTCTGTGGTATATGCAGGACATGAATAGTTTCTGTATTCCCGGAACTTTCATTCTGGTGGGATAGAGAGGGACAGGGTTAGCCTGCTTATT
>NW_006436298.1:33731836-33763729 GCF_000325575.1 Pteropus alecto | reverse complement strand
AAAAAGAGTAATACATCTCCTTCTTCCAGACAAGAAGAATGGCAGGGAGTGGGCTGCAGACATTAATCTTTGCTTTGTGTAACCCACACCTGACTCCAGCCTTATTGACCTCCTAACGCAATTGAAAGATTAGTGGGTTGTATGTTCCCAACTTCTTCTTGGGATACAAACCCTCTTTAGTTGTTAGTTAACCCAAGTCGGGACCTGGGATACATTATTAATATCAGCACACTGAAGACATACACACACAAAAAATCTCAACAATCATTCTGGGTTATACTAGGTATCAAGAGTGCTTCATCTTTTCTTGCCAAACCAACACTAATAAATTATTCAAGAAAAAAATCTTATACCAAAATTAACTTTGCTTTTTACTATATCATCTTATTTTATATATTATTAGGTATGCATTACATACAATGATGTTTTACTTAAAATTTAATTCCCAGTTTTCCTCTGTTTTGCTTCATTTTCAAGTTGTATTTCAGACAGCTACAAGATTGCTAGCTAAGATTCAACTCCTTTTGTCAGCAGAAATAACTCTAATATTGGTTATCAAGTGACAGAAAAGAACTTCAGAAAATACATTTGCAAGTCAAAAAGAATGTCTTATTGTTTACTGTTGATTATTCACATTTTCCATTCTATCATTTAAATATAGATAGCTTATGTTGTTTCTAACAAAATAATACTAAATTGCTAAATCTTCTATTGTTTCAAATTTCCCTTTTTTGTATGTCTATCTAAAAGTTATTTCTCTTTACTTCTACTTCTTTATGTTATTGCTGGAGTTCCTCACTACTGGTTTTCTAGGTTTACTGTTGTTTTCATCAAGTATTATGTTTTTGTTTTTTTTTTCCTGCTTCTCAGTAATGGTCATGACTGTTCACCAGAAATTTGAATTTAATTATAAGTTTTACTAAATGCTTTTATTTGCTCAACAACAAAGAAATTGTTTTTTCCCTATTTTCTAGGTCACCCTAAGACTGCAGTTTTATAACCTTGAAATAAAAGACTGAACAATAATAACAATGCTTACCAATGCGTTTTTCCATAGTAGACTAAAGATCTCAAATCTATTGAGAAGGACTTCTTAAGACATTTCTTCAAGGAAATACTCCTATAACTAATTCAAAGGTCAACTCTAGCTTCATATATAATAGAGATTTTTTTAATTAAAATCTTCTAACCTACATTTAGAAGACAAATGGACCGATTTCTGTGTGCTTGCTCCTAAACTTTCTTATACCTCCAGATACATATAAGTTGATCCAAATTAACTTATTATTTTTTATAACTAAATACTAAATTTCCATATTAACTGAATTAATTGCAATAGTAACTTTCAAACTTTCTCAATTATTTTTAGCATTTCTAAAATATGTTTTATTTTCGTTTTAATTTTAATTAGCTGCTTTTAACATTAAAAGAATTTATTTCAGTCACATAGTCATTTTTCACAAACTTTCTATCTCTCACCCTTATTACTTAGTACCCTTGAATATGCAGACTAAGCATTTGTTTTCCTTGTCCTCTGCTATAGAAAATAGAATCATTATTCATCATTATCAATATTATATAAGCGATGAATAGAGCTCAAGGGTACAGCGGTGAATACCAAGATATTTGCAAAAATACTAGATTTCAAGTATCCCACATAAGAAACAACTTCCTAATATTTAAAACTTCTTGAAAATAGATGTCTTAAGTGGTAGAGAGTTCTTTATTACAGCAGTTATTCAAGTCGAGATAATCTTTTGAGGAGGATATGGAAAGATGGAAGCATTGCATAAAGAATTGATCTATACGATGGTTTAAATTCCTTCTTAATCTTGCACTGGTTTTGTGTTTGTTTCATTCAGCAAGTGTTTACTGTCTGTGGGCTGGCTGGGTGCTGTGGAGAATACAGAGATGGGTGAGAAGCACATACTCTTATATTGAGAAAAAAGATAAAAGCAGAGAAAAATTTTCTACCATCTTAAGCAATGTGGTAGTGTCACATTTTTAAAAGGCCCTACAAGATACAGGGGCTCAGGGTCATCAGAGATTGGGGAAAGATTTGCTGTGTAGGAGGCATGGGAGGACAGGGATGAGAAGGAAGGGCATTTGAGGTAGTACAGCCCTAGGAAAGGCTCATAGCAAGAACAGGTGTCTGAATGGATGAGTTTGTATGCACTGGTTAATCTAAAGAAAGAATAGAAATCATCCCAAGTGATTACGTGCACACACGGGCAAATTTTGAAGAAACTTTATGAAAATATTCTAGTTGAAAATTCAAGATAAGTTCCAACTTTCATCTCGACTTTTCCTGTCTTATTCAGCATTCCCATGGTAACAACTTCACTTAACATATATTATATAAAAGGAAACACTCCTTTGGGTTTTAACTACTGATTAAGTATCCAGTTCATTTGAAAGAAGTCAAATGTAAGCTTTTATACCAATAATAATAATGATAGAATAGTTAACATTTATTAGATGTTTTCTGTATTATTCATTTAATCTCCTAAACACCCCCACTTTAGCTAGGTACTATTAGTATTCAAGCTTACAGATGTGGAAGTGAGGCCTGAAAAGGCTCAGGTTTGTGAGTAATGGTATGGTATGGATTCAATAATAAGTCAGTCCCTTGCATTATCACTCGTAGGTCAGTGACATGCTTAGGTTCATTACTAGAAAGCTTTGTTGGATTTTCCCAGTTGTCAGAGTTTTAAAAATATAACTGAATCTCATACTACCATTGTTGTCCATCTGCACATAAAAAACCAATGTCACAAAGCAGCTATCCCATGAGATCTAATTATATAGTTATAGAACTTAATAGGTTTAATGTGCTTATTCACTATAACTTCGTTATGCTGACAACAAATACCGGTTGCATGCTGTGATTAAATAGTCCCTAGCCGGAAGGTAGAGACTCTCATTGATGTTCAAAGTATATTCATGTATTCAACAAATGTTCTCTTAATAACTAACTTCAAAACTATATAATTCTTCATGAGTTAATTTTTTTCTTACATTCTCTTTCTACATTATTACGAAAAAGTTATAAAAGAAGAAATATTATTACTTTTTTAATAGATGAGAAATTTGAGCCTAGATGGGCTTTAATTAATTAGCAAAACTGGAACTAAAATCTCCCCACTACAAATTGGTTACTGAATTATGTGTGAGTAACTTCTCAAATATCTTTGCTTTTCATATAGAGATGATTTCTTCATTTAAATGATCCATTAAAAGCAAATTTAGCCAACACTAAATGACATAATTTCATAGCAATTTTTTAAAGTACAGATACTTCTAGCGATATACAATTGTACCATTCTCAAAAACATAAGCAGCTGTTCTCTTAGGTTCGTCTTCCTTAAACTTGAGCTCAGAAGTTCCCGGAGCCTCAGTGTTGTCATCTGACTCAGTTACCCCTTACTGTTCTTCCCGTAGGAGAGCCTCCTTCAAAAATGATCTCTGAGAAGTCAAAATTGAATTGCTCTTCAGTATGGCTTTGCTCTGTCTCCTCTATGCTCTTTGTTCTTCATTTTCTGAGATATCATGAAAAGTAGGAGTAAAAAAGGAGGAAAGGCCCGAGAGCTGCACGCCTTCCTTCTCAAGCATCAAACAGTGTCTCTTCCACTTACAAGTACTCTTTTAGGGTTTTACCTTCTCTTTGAGATAATTTTGCCCTTCCCAGCTGATGTTCGACTAAATCTTCTGCACTATTTGCTGGTTAATTAGCCTACTTAAGATACTTGGCATATGATTTATTTTGAAAAACAAATATCTGCCAAATTTCCCATTAGAAAGTGATAGAAACACTCATAGAAAAATATAAATTAAACATTAAAATAATTGACTTCACTATACATCTATTACTAATCATTACATCCTCTAACACTGATAAGATTAAGCTTTACCAGATGGTCTTTCTCTTTTCATTTATTAGCAAGACTTCCTGATATTAAAAGAGCAACTTTACTTTTTTGAGTTTTTGATTTACCTGAGTTCGATTTATGTAGGAAAGGAAGGGATAAAATGTGATTCTTCCCCTTTATTTACCAGTTTTCAAAACATTAATTTGGTTTCTATCATCCTCCAAAGGTAGGCTATGAGGAGTTGGTATTGTTGTTTTTCTCTAATTATTATAAACTCAACAATCCATTGCAGTCATTTTTCTTATTGACATTAAATCCTGTCTTTGGTAGTGGATGCTATTTCAAGTTAGTTCTGCCTTTTTTTTTCTTTTTTTTTTCTTTTTTTTGACATAAACTGATTGTCACAAGACATACTAGGCTCATCTTGTGCATTTCATGCTAGAGATATGGCATCAGCCAGTTTTCTGAGAAACTCTGGTTCTTTGAGTCAATTAGCCTTTTTTGGAAAATATTTTATCTTCTAAGTCTATACTGCACTCTGCATCTTATATGAGTGTATTTTATTCCTCCAGCTTTAAACCTATGTCTCATCACAAGCGCAACCCTCCCATTGCAACTCAGCAACATCACTGCCAGGTGTAAAGCATCCTCATTTAGGGATTCCCAACACACTGGAAACTTCTGTTTTTTTTATATCCAACACTCTCTGAATCCTACCTGCATTTTCTGCTTTTGTAGAAGTTAGGGGTGAGACATGGGAAGGAGAAGCAGTTTTAGCTACTCCATCAACTTTCTGGGATTTCCTTCAGATTTTGTTTGTCTCAGATTTTCTGCATTTGTTTTAAGTAAGTGCTAAAACTAGACCTCTTGCTTCCGTTTGGAAGCAAGTAGAAAAGTATTCAAACTATATAGTCTCACATAATCTCATTCAGGGGCTTTCAAACTTCCTCATCTTACAATGGACAATACATTTCACATTTAATGTGCTTTTTAGACTGTCACTAAATTAAGTTCATCATCACTCACTAGAATGACCAGCAGATTGAAAAACATTGCTCTAATTTACTTTCTCCTTTAGTGTGTAGATCAGAACTGGATCTGTCAGTGACCCCGCTCGAGAGTAGAAAACTGAGAGATTTCCTTGGTGCGAAATAAACAGTGTTTTTCTCAAGGTAAAAGGTGCCAACCTTCCGAAGCTTGTCAAGTCCCACTTATTGATCTTATTACCTGTTAAATAAGGGGTTAATATTCTTTCCATCTCATATCTTTGGGAGTAAAAGAAATGAACAAATTCTCTTGATGATTTTACTTTAGGATAGGTATTAAATGGAACTTTCTCCTGAGGCAAAAAAGTAGTTTCACTCATTTAATTTCCTAATTAAGTAAATCAGACTTTTAACTTTAATATTAAACTATTCATTTTAACCCTTATCCTAAAACGTTTCCTTGGATTTATAAGACTCAATCACCTAGAATTCATCTGTCAAATCTGTTCTTTTTCTTGGGTTTATCTGCATGACATTAAATAAATAGTTTGAACTTTTCAACTTTTCAAACAATTGTGTTGAGTTGACGTGGCTGATCCAGCCTGTGCGCCTCTGTATGCAGTGTATGCCTAATGCCTGAAAGCAACTTGTCTCTCATTGAGAATGACTGAGTGTGTACAGAAAAAAGGAGATTTTAAAAATTAGAAATAAGGAGTAAACAAAAGAAAATTCTCTCTGTCTTCAGGGAATTATGATACTTTTCTATTTGTAATATATATACGTACATACGTGTGTGTGTGTGTGTGTGTGCGTGCGTGTGTGTGTGTATTGGTCCCATTTGGAAAAAAGATAGACAAATATTCAAACTATATAGTCTTACATAATTTCATTCTTTATATATATGGCCTTCTAAAATAAACTCCTTTCATTCTGATATAATATTAAAGTTGCTGGCTAAGATACTTTTATAGGGTAAATAATTTTAGAAACACAATAAAATTATATAGAAAACTACCTAAGTACTGTTTGATGATTGCGACTTGTAGCATATTTTTAATTGTCTTTATCTATTTATGGGGTTAAATTTCCCATTTTTTTCTTTCCTCCTATGTCTTCCTCGCATATGGCTTTATAATCTCCAAGAAAACAGTTTTGCTTTGAAGACATGTTATTTCCTCTCATAAAGGATTATTCTGTTCTCTTAGATTTAAGATCACAATAATATCCTAGTAGGATCCAGCCCCTTCCCTGTCCTCTGTGTGTTGGAGAATCTCTTCAAAGTCAGCCCTGAAAAGTCAGATTTGTGATTTGAAATCCAGAGGTGCTTCTCTGGTGTACCAGAGGACAAGAAAGTCATGCAAGAGGCAGCTCATGGCCAAGCCAAAAATCATCCAGAATGACATTTTCTGAAAATGTTTAAAGAGAATATATTTGAAATTCTAAGCCATTTGTATCTTATAGTAAGCAAAAACTTCTTTTAAATGAAGAATAACATATACGGTATTATAACAGATAACAAATAATAATAACAATAGCATACATATATACACATATATGTCATAATAAGATTCAAGCCAATTTTTCACAGCAGTAAGGAACTTAACATTTCAGCTCTACAAAATAAGTGAAGAGTTTGAAATTCAATCAGTCCTATTTTGTGTTGAGGCAAATGTAGTTGGCTTTTTCTGAGAAGCATACCTTCTGCTCTGGTTTACATAAGAAATTGGGTGAAATCCTCTAAAGCATTCGTTTTCAACTTTGTCATTACAACACACCTTGCAATTTAGGTTTTGCAAATGGTTTACTTTCTTAAAAAAATATAAATTAGATTCAGTGATTTCTCTTTTTCACTCACTTGGATTCTGGTAAAATTTCCTTGAGCGGCAGGAAGAGGGGTGAGTTTATAGCAAGCATGCTGAAATTTGCATGTTATTTGTGGCTTCTTTGTTGTCACAGCTTTTAGTATATGGCACTTACCAGGATGCCATCATTAATTATTTACATGGTTGTGAAATGTATTGTTATGAAAGCCAGTCCCCTACTCCCCATATGCATATTCTCTCCAAATTTCTGTCATGCTGTTTTACTTACACAGTATTTGGTGGCTAGAGGAGATTCAGGGAATGAACAAAAGTATGTGCCGTGCCGCACGTCAATATTACCTATCACATCGTCCCGTGGAGCAAAACACTGATCCTGGAGTTAGGAGCCTTTGAGGACAAATAGAGCACCAAAAAACACAAATATGAAGATAGACCCTTTCTCCCTTCACACACACACAGAGAAATTATGTGGAAAGGCACAGCCTTTCCACAATTATGCACCTTTTCTCACGTAGCTGATACTTCGTCTCTTTCCTAGATAGACTATTGATTTGAAATCTACTCTCTGATCTATGCAAAACTAGAATTTTTAACTTTTCATTCACGAAAGTAGTTTTTATTTTTAATAGCCTACATAGCATATACTTTTAAATTAGTTATTTTAAGATACAACATTTAAATTAGACATCTATAATTTCTTAGTTTTCTGGTATATGATAAGGCTCTAAAATGTTTTTTACATGCAGTGGGCTCTATAAATTTTACCTCTTTTTTTTTCAACTTTAAGAAACCAGTTGAAAATTGTAGAATTAGACTTTGGAGCCATGTAGTGTATTTTTGGACTATTACAAATCTATCTAAATCTACAACCTGCTAGGAAAGATCAAATCCCTTCCAGATTGTGATTGTAATATATGATTTGTGTAGACTTGAATCTGTCTCACAAATGCAGTTAGTATTTTCTGAACTGAGCTTCTATTCTGTGCCGGGCAGGTTTCTAACTGTGTGTGTTCAGTCCACTGATTGACTGACTGGGAGCCAAATTATTCTCACTAACACATACTCAGTTCCCAACTACTATAGCAAAAATGGACTCCCAGGCTGAAATTGGACCCTCACTAACAAA
This sequence comes from Pteropus alecto, assembly GCF_000325575.1. Taxonomy (NCBI): domain Eukaryota; kingdom Metazoa; phylum Chordata; class Mammalia; order Chiroptera; family Pteropodidae; genus Pteropus; species Pteropus alecto. The sequence goes on along the minus strand of NW_006436298.1, from coordinate 33,755,925 downwards.
GCTTGCTTTCTACCACTAGTAGTACTGACACAGTGAATGAAAATTCAGTGACCTACATTCTTCCGTTTAAATCTTTAAAAATTTAAATTAAAACTTTGTCAACAGTAATTCTAACCATACTGAGGCAAAAAAGAGTGTTCCCTGCAATCTGGCAGCACTAAATGTAATTCATAACTATCAAAAATCCGTTTTTTCTGCATAACTTTTAAGACCGCTCCTGATGTCTTGAAAATTCCATGCAATTTTCTTTAAAAGTTGGTTTGGAATGCCACTGTGCATCTTGAAGCCCACATACAGTGAGTTAAATTACAGCAATAGCATATTTCTCAAGCACCATATAGTTGCAAATCCTTTATCCTGAAGTACATAGTAAAGGATTTTCTCCTTGAACAGTGAAGGAAGTTGAACTTTGGGGTTGTTTCAATTTAACACATGATGTGCTGCACATTTAAAGCTGTGTTTTGCCTTTCTTACTTTTTCTTCTTTATTCATCCCTGCTTCCCATAAAGAGAATTAAGTATGCAATGCTGGGTATAAAACTGGATCCATATTATCACTATTTTCAAAGCATCCTTTCTCCATACTGGCTTATGTAAGTACTTACTTTTCAGTGGATTAATCAAAATGCAGGCTGTTTGTTCCTCACTACGATGTCTATCACTTCTCTGTAACCATTATTGGTCTTCTTGGACTCTGCGAATGGCATCACTATTCACCTTGTTATTCTAGCCAAAACTTCGCTATCTTTGATGCCTCACTTTTCTTCATACCTCTCATCACATCCATTAACAAGCCAGGTCAGCTCTACACTCAAAATATATCTCAAGTAGAGCCAGCTCCACTAACAACTGCATTAGTCACTTAATTATATTCCCTATTTATCTTATTCTTACCTTACAGCCTATTTATCACACAGCCACTACAATGAAACTTCTAAAATATCCTTGAATGAATGAATAAATTAAAATGTTATTTAAATTAGTATGTTCATGACTTTAGCAATATGTTATTTATCCTAAGTTACATGTAGACCTAAAACCAAAAGGAAGTACTAAAAATTAAACATTTGGGTGCCTTTCCTACCATGAGATCTTATTAGATTCAACGTAACATCTAGACATTTAGCCATCATAGGCCAACTTTGCCACGGTCTCCTCAGAGGATGAAGAATGGGAACCTCAGCTTGCCATAGAGCAGCGTTGGGCAGTCCTTGTAGCAGTCCATGCCACAGCTCACCCAGAAATCTGGAACACATCTCCTTTCACCCACCAGATGAAGGCTTAAGTGCCAGGAGATGATATCCATGTAGCATGGCTGTGGGTGCTGCCCTGGCTTAGAAGCTTCTAACCTCCAAGGATTAATATCTCTTGGAACAGTCAATAGACGTAGCATCTAGCATCCCTAAAAGTTACATGTTCAGTTATAAGAAATGACTGCACTCAGGGCATCCAAAGCAGTGGTATCCCCCTAAGGTATTTTTAGTTCTCTCATACCAGACAGATGCTATCTACCAATTAGAGTCATTGTTACTATAATAAGCAACATTGCCTCCTAACATGATTAATGTACCATTTTTAGGGGAACATATCTAAGGAAGTTAACCAAAAGTCAAATTCAAAAGGGAAATGGCTTTGTTACCCACTGTAGGATTTTTTAATCAGTGTTAGATTTGACTTTAAATGTTAAAAATCATTTTATGTTTTATTGGAGGGCAGACATTTAACCAGCATTCACACCATATTTTTTGCCTCCTCTGTACAGCATAGTTTTTTTTTTTTCTTTAAGAAACATATTTTACTCATAAAATTGAGTTGGCGGGGGTAAGTCATTTGATAGAATGGCACTGCTATCTCTGTACCCCTCTGCTCCAGCCTCTGGACCAAGCTGGACCAGCCAGGCCTGACCTTACACACTTTCCAGAAATAGCTGGGGACACAAGCACCTTTAGAGGTCTAATTTATTTTTATATGAAGGAGGAAGCCTAGCTAACATCAGGCAGCAGAATCACTAAGAATATTGCTTGTGCCTAATGTACCAATCTGGTCCCAAAGTGACACAAATAAATAGGAAGAAAAAATTATTGAAAATTTGCCACTGTAGTAATTTACTTTGCTGCTTTTGGGAAGACCTGTGTAGACTGATACTTAGTATCTCCTAACTAGTGTTCTTGGGGAAAAGAAACATCAGTTTTGCAAACATCTTTTAAAGAAGGTGTTTCTATTATTACATCTCCTGGGGCTGGGGGATGAGGAATCAAGATTGGAAACTTCCTATACAATTACTAGTGGGGAAATATTGCAAGAATGTATTATACAATGTGCTACAAATTCTATTATAAGTGTTTCCAACTAGCTTGATTATTGGTTCTGAGATTATGGAAGACAGGAGTTTCAGTGGCATCCTATAGGATTGGTCTAAAAGATTATCCCAATCCTTTTGAGAGCTGTAGGAGCTATTAGAAAATGTCAATTCCTATGAAACCCCTAATTTGTATTGAGGAAGAAACTGACGGTCAGTTTCCCCCAACTCCAGAACTGAAATGAAGCTGTCCTCTTTCCCAAGCTTGGGAAATTTTCCTCCCACAGCATAACATTGGGACCACCCCAACTCCATCACCCCCATCCTCCCCACCCCCATCTACCCCCACCAGCTTCTTTGTGAGACAACCAGGTTTATCTTTACTCTGTAAAATTGTGAAGGGGTGTAGAAAATATGTTTATCGTTTAAGTGAATCATTTTATATAATAATAGAATATTATTTCTTTGGTGTAATGATTTTAGAACTTTTTCACTTACATAATAACGTTTCAAGGAATGTTATATTTAAGGAATATATATTTTTGTACCTAATTATTTAAATTAAATAGGATAGCATTGTTATTTGTCTTTTTTTTTTTTTTCCAAGAACAGGAAAAGTTGTGTTCATTAAGCAAAATGTGTGGTTTTTACAAGTATTTTTAAAATACTAGATCATGTTTTAGTTTACCTATGTTCTTGAATGACATTTAGCTGGGTACATACTATTAGGAATTGCAGTTATTTTCTTTCAGTATTTTGAAGATATTATTTCACCGTCTTCTGGCTTCCACCGTGTTAAGAGAGCTGCCAGTCATCATTCCTTTGTTAGTCCTTGTCTCTTTTCTTTTGACTGCTGGTAATATCTTTTTTTTTTTCTTTTAGTGTTCTGCAGTTTTTCTGTGATAGCTCTACTTATGTATTTTGTTTTATTTATCATGCTTAGAATTCGTAGTGCATTCTGAATCTGAGGACTCAGATTTCCAGACTTAAACATTATTGCTATTCTAGTCTTTTGGACATTAATCATTATATTTAACTTTCTTGTGATATGTTTATCAATATATCCTTTATATTATCTATTTCTGTTATAAAGCATGCTATCTTCAGATCTGTCTTCCAATTCTAAATTTTTCTTCAGCTCTGTCTAATTTTCTCTTTAACTGTTGTATTTAGAATTTTAGCGATCATATTTTTAATTTCTAGAAATCTTGATTCTTTTTCATATACTATCTTTTTATTTGCTCATATTTCAATTTCCTTTTTTATTTCTTGAACCATTTAAATATACATTTATTACATTTAGTCTGATAATCAAAAATCTGAAGTCCTTTGAGGTTTTATTCTTTTGTTTGTTCTTTCTGCTAGCTCTCATTCATAGTGGCTTAGGTTTTTAGTTTTGTTTCGTTTTGTTTTGATTTTTAATTACAAGCTCCTATTTGAGTTTATCTGTGGGAATCCAGTGGGACTTGGGTTAATGGATGTGCCTTCAAAGATCTGTTTTTGTTTCCAGCAGGAACTCTAAGGCATTAACAATCTGGACATCCTTTGAGTTTATTTCTTGGATGTGGGTTCCCAAGAGCAGGAAATAAGGTCAATTTACACTCCAAATGTATGTAAGAGATGGCCTATGGCTTTCATTCTTAGAGGAGATATTCTTTCCTACTTTGTTTTACATGGCCATTAATCTCAGGCTACCAAGATTAGCAAATCTCCTCTGGCATTTCTCTTTTGTTTGGGGATCCTTAATTTTTTTCACTTAACTTAAAAAAAAAAAAACTATTTATATATTATAAAATTCACCCATTTTAAGTGTACAATTCAGTTATTTTAGTAAATTAAGAGTTGTACAGCTGTCACTACAATCCAATTTTAGGAGTTGTTTTTCAGGTTTATTTATGTTGTGACATGTATCAATATTTCATCCTGTTATGGCTGAGTAGTATTCCACTGTCTGACTATTCAGTATTATGTTTATCCATTCACCAGTTGATAGACATTTGGGTTTTTTCTACTTTTTCACTATTATGAATAATATTGCTATGAACGTTCTCATGCAAGTCTCTGTGGATTAAGGTTTTCATCTATCTTGAGTGGATTCTTAGGAGAGTTGCTAGGTTGAATTATAAATTTTTTCTTACTCACTTACAAAATCAGCTATGTGCCTGAAAGAATGCTTATTATTTTTATCCAGCATTTCTAGCTAATTTGTAGTAGAAGTGATTTTTGGTATAGCGAGAGCACAATAATGTTTGGAACAGATTTGTTTGGGATTTTACCTATGGTTTAATAAAAGAAATTTGTGAGTTGAAATTTTTGTATCTGAAAGTATTAACTTACAGGACAGTGATCACATTTGTGTATCTCTCTCTTCCTGCTTCTCCTCCTCCTTCTGTCTGTCTCTGTCTGTCTCTCATTATTAGAGTCATCAAAAGCCCTTAACAGCACAGTAGGGAAACACTTGTAAAGTATCAAAAGTATTAGCCATGAAATGTTTTGTTTGTTTGTAGTTTATTTTTATTTTATTCTAAGACACAGGAAGGCTAACCATAAGAAACTAATTTTTCTTCTGCACTTTCAGCCAAAGAATTAGGTTAAAAGAAATACATTTTTAATTTTCTCAAATATTCAAATTCAGATTGCCTAAATTCTACTTTCGTTATTATAATGAACATTAACTTTACATTTTTCTAAGGTTGAAGTCTTTAATTAGAAATTAATTTCATTTTGGAGACTTGGTTTTGACTTGTCATGCTTTTATTAAAAACATAAAAATATTCATACATTCTTATTTCTCTGAGATTTTCTTTTCCATAAATTGGATCACAACTAGTAAATAGTTACAGTTGTTATATATAAAAAATATTGCTAAACTAGGAAAGTCTACTACCATATGTGAAGAGAATTTCTCTTTCCTCTACCCTTGGGTTATTTAAGGCTATGAGAATAACATTCTAATATTGTTAGTTGCTTTGAGGTTTTATATTTGCAGATCAGTTTAATGACAATGTGCATCAGCTATTTTATAAATTTCATGTGTCCTTGGTAAATGGAAGTGAACACAGGTGTTTTTGATTACCTGTCACCTATGAGCATTTTGTGATTCAAGGCCTTGTGTTATGTTCCATCTAGTAGATGATGTTACTTCACTAGCCAAATGCTTTAAAATAATTTATTGTGCTATGTTTCTCTTTTTCTTTACAATAAAATCATTTTTGTAAGATCTTGCTAAATGGATATTGTTTTTGTTTATAGAAAATTTCAAGAGCATAAGGTTGATTTAAATGCTTTTACCCAATCACTTATCTTTAATGCACTGAATCATCACGGAGATGCTGAGAGCAATTTAAGGTTCTGGTATATGATACTCTCTAGTGAAATTTTATTGTCTTGAGATCATGGTATATCTGTCTTAATAGAGAGTTGAAGATAGAGTTTCAATTCAGTGTATGGATTACATTAGTATAGGATATTATGAAATTTACTTTTCCATCAAGTGTATGTATTAAATTTTAGTAGTAATCAGATACCCATTGTCATTTCTAAAATATTGTTATTGTGCTTCTGAGTGTGCCATCTAAAGGAAATTTTTTTTTTTTTAGTAAACTCTCTGAAACAAACATAAAAAAGGTGGCTAACATATCAATGTAAATAGAATTCTGCCTTTATAATGCTACTAAGGGGAAGCTGTCCTCATGTCCTGCCCATATACTTCCCCTTACCGACTTTAACTACTTCTTTCTGCTTCTATCCTAGCCTGGTGAAGACTCAGCAGTAAGTTTACAAGAAGCTTCTGGTTAGACAGAAGTCAACCTCATTTTCAAGGTTGCCAGGGTGATGTTGTTATCATAATTATTATTCCTCTATGCACGCACCATAATAATAATAAAGCAGCTTTCATTTATAGAGCATATAAGACACTTATAGAAAACCTGGAAGGGAGAGAGTATTATGCTCATTTTACAAATAAGAAAACCAAAACCCAGGAAAGTCTTGTAATTTGCCCAAGGCTCTTCAGCTGGGATGCAAAACTAAATTTATCTGATTCTAAAACTCATTTGCTTAACATCTATTCCCAGACTACCGTGACTTTTTGGTTTGGAGGCTTTCTTGGTTTCTGCTCACCTTGTCTTGCCTTTTGTCTCCTTTCTACTTATTCTTAAGCAGCACCTCCATTTTAACTTGTTTATTTGCCTTGACCGTGGTATTATGAATGCATCTCTACTTCGGACTGTTGTACAGTTTGTGCTTGGGCATAAAAGAGCATGAATATTCACTTATCCATTCATTCAGCCATCAGCCAACAAGTATTTATTATTTATTATGTGTAAAGTCCTCTGCAAGATATTTTAGGGAGCATGAAGATTGAGACAGACTTGCCTTCTTTTGTCTAAGTCCTCCTTGAGGGCAAGGCCTGAGAAATATAACAATGAAGTTAAGAATAAAAAGAAATACCTAAAGGAGTTAGAAGTGGTTGATTTCAGGAAGTAGGATTTGGTAATGAGGAAGTGTACAGTTGAGACTGCTGGTTGTAGTATTTAACTTTAAAAAAATAATATACCTGTATTCTAATAAAAGTAAAATCTAAAGTAAACAAATTTCAAAAAGAAAAGCATTCTAAGCTGTAGTGGAGTAGTAGTAATGTAGGTCATAGTTGCAGGAAAGTGCTAGATGGTTCAGAAACATGAGAGTCTTGTGTGGCTAGTGTCTAATATGATAGAGAAAAAACATAATTCTTTCTGTCAAATATTTATTGAAGACCTAGTTTTATGTCTGTCATTATACTAGATACTAGAGACATAAAGGTAAAATACCAAGTTTCTTATCTTCATCATACTCCCTCTCAGACTGAGGCACTAGACCTGTGCATACAATATAATGTGACACGTGGGATATATGATGATATCCACATACGAGATACCTGGGGAATACAAAAAAAGGACATTCTAAGTCACCTGAGTATCACAGAAGGCAAGGAGAGATCACCGGCAGACACGGAAGGAGACAGGGGCAGCAGAGGTATAAGTAAGCTTGGCATGACTGAAAGGGGCAAAGCCCTCACCTGCACTAGAGAATTCTGAGATGGAAAGGTAGTATGGAGTGGGATGTTAGCAAGCTTTAAACTCTAAACAATTTAAACTTTATGGTGTAAATGTTGGGAGTTATTAGAGGTCTTTGAGGAGGAAAGTGACAAAACCAAATTTATTTTTCAGAACAGAACTCTAACAGTGGTGTGGAGGAGGCGTGGCACTAAGATCAGTGAAGAGACCAGATAATTAGGAAGATACAGAGTAATTTAGGAAAGAGCTATCAAATCTCAGGTTTCTTAGGGATTTTGCTTTTGACTTTCTGATCTCAAAATTTCTATATCTAAATCTATATATCTATCTCTCTATATATCTAGTTATCTTTACATCTATCTATTGATCGATCAGTTGATCTATCTACTGAACTCTGGTGTTCTAGTCACATCTTATCCGTGTCACTATATTTATATATATGTTTGTATATATACACATACAGATATGTAAACTTATATATTATAATTCTAAATATTTATATTCTAAATAAGATTCTTTAAATATTATCTCTGTAGATCATAATCTTAAAGAGCAAAACTATTTCAAGTGGCAATGTAACATGCTAAACACCTACTGTATAATATCATGTGAACATCTATGACTCATGAAACAGTTAGCAAATGGAATTCTTAATGAATTTCAACCCTTCTGGTTTGAGTTGAAGAGAATATTTCTCACATTTGTCACTCGCCTGAATAACAAATATTTTTGATTTTCATTCTCAGCCAGTACTAATACAAATATAACGCAAGCCACAAATGCAAGCTACATGTGTAACTTAAAGTTTTCTAGTACCATATTGAAAAAAGTAAAAAGAAACTGGTGAAATTCATTTTAATAACCTATTTAATAAAAATATATTCAAATGTAATTAGTTCAGCATGTAATCAGTTAAAAATATTACTACCAAGGTATTTTATATTCTTTTTAAAAAATACTAAGTCTTTTAAAGCTGGAACGTATTTTACATTTGTAGCACATCTCTGTGTGAACTATTCATGTTTCAAGTGCTCAATAGCTTTGTGTGGCTAGTGGCCACTGTATTGGAGAATGCAGCTCTAGATTAACTATCTTTAGTGCAAAATGGATTTCAGAATTCATTCTAAATTTAGTGAAATATGAGAAAAATGGAAGTCAATGTGACTTCTGTCTTTCTTTCTTTGTAGCAAAGATGCAACCAGTCACTGAACATGGATTTTATTTATTTTATTGCCTTGGTGACTCAGGGTACTAATTTATCCATCTAGTTAATAGACCTTAAGTTTACCTCCTCCTTCATCTTTCTGAGAATTTTTCTTTCTTTTTATAATCTCATCCTTTTTTCTCAGCTGTATTATCATTTATAAATAAAACACACTGTTCTTCTCACATCTTGGAAGACAGACAGGAACAAATCAGACAGAAATAAAAAAGGAAACACTCTCCTTCATAACTTCTTGCCTTCTTGTAATAAAACTTGTATTATTTGATATGATAATGAATTCTTGAAATTTTTCCCAAGATGCCATCTCCTTAATACTCTTGGGTAACGAATAGCCAGGAGCACTGTTCTCTCAGTGGGATGCCTGGAGGAGTCATGGAAGGCCATGTGGAGTGGATCCACGGTAGAGGGCATACATCTGACTTCTCGGCTATGCTTTATGGTGAACCCTTGCAAATGATAAGGTGTCAATAGAATACCAGTGTTCAGCATTTCAGTATTACATATAAGTTGGGAGGGGGCAGAAACTAGCTCTGAGTATTTTGTTAGTAATTTAACATATTTTAGATCTATTAGTCTTCACATTATAGACCTTCAATATCTGTATTATTATTGTTAAACTTATAATGAAATATGTTCAGGGTATTTGCAAATATTGCCTAAGGATACAAAGTAATGGTAGACAGGATTGAAACCTAGATCTCACTGACCTTAAATCTGGTACCCTTTCCACTCCAATATGCTGCCTGCTAAGACAAAATCTTTCATCCTTGAGCACTCTGTGTTGCGAGTGTTCGGTGGAACATGATATAAAGGAGCCAGGAGACAGTTTCTAGTCTCTAGCCCACTAATGGGATGTATGAATGTGTGCAAATTCTTTATCTTCCCTCTGATATTTTCTATCTACATCTGTTTCAGGCAATGTGCTAGGAGTAGGGAAGTTAGTAATGCAGCCTCATTTTCTAGGAGAAGCATCATGGTGAAATCATAATTCTGTCTGCACTCCAGAATCACAATCTTCTTGAAGGTAGAGGCTTTAATAGTTTGGGGTCAACTCAGAACCTAATGTTGCTTCTTAATGTCTTTGTGATGACAGGCAAATTATTTAGTCTTTTGAGTCTTGGTTTCTTCATCTGTGAATCAGACTGTAGTAAAGATTCAAAGAGATCACTTCATGCATGCATTATATAAATGTCTAACTTTTTTAAATTTAAGAAATAAAAAATAAATCTAATGTTTAATAGTATTTTATAGAAATACTTTTCATGTTTAATAAAGTATCTGAAAATTGGCCTTGCAATGGTGAGTTGGAGCATGTGGAGGACTAATTGATTTAGACTTGATTTTAGATCGAAGATCTTCTAAAAGTTTATACGCTATATTAGAATTTTTAAGAGAACTTACCACATGTATTGGTTTAATTTATTAGTTTTATGAGAATTACTTAAGAATTTGGAAGGGTTTTCAAAAACAGATTCAATGAGAAAATGTAGTTGATAGAATTTGTTCTTGTACCATCGGAAAAAAACGAGACTCATTTATAATACACTTTTTACATAGAATTAAGTTCTTAGTGTCAGAGGAATTTAGAGAAGGAAAAAGATAATTGGGTGTGATTAGGGAAGATTTCAGCGAGGATGAAGATTTCAGGCTGGTGGAGGAAGGACGGATTTGGACAGAAAAACTGGGCAGTACAGTGAGCGGTATTGTATGAAAAAAGGTGAAAATCAGCCATGGCATATATGAGAACATTTGGAGTTTGTAATAATTTATGAGCATTTCGGCATGTTCAAGTTGTTGAGTTTTTGGCCATAAGTTAACTGTAAAATGAAGTAGGTTCTTCTGCTACTGTTATGGTAGGCTGTCTCTTCCAGACTCAGCTAGACCACTGTACTTCTCCAGCCACAGATTCTGATTTTTTGACTCCTTTAATGTCTACATTTTTCCATGTCTGCGTTTTTTCATTTCCTGTGTTCCATGTCCAGAACTTTCACCTTCGTTTAGAATAGCAGTTTTATGCCTTTTATTAGGTTTCACAGAGCTAATTTAAATACTCATTGACTTAATACTATTTACTTATTTAATTTAGTTAATATTATTTCTTTTTATTTGATAATATTATTAAATTAAACATTAAATGAGACCAGACTACTTGAATTTCTTACTATACATCTCGTATCATTTTTCAAAAATAACTTTTTAAAGATCTTGCATAATTTATAAAAGCCTGCAGATATTTGAGTTCATTAGGCCTTGGTACATTGATACTTACATATGCAAACTCTGTGGGACGTGATTTTTTTCTTTCCCCTAAAAGTAAGGGACACTTTACAGTCTCTAAAATAAGGCCTACTGGAATTGATGAGAAATATATCCTTATTTTTTTTGGTTCTTTTGATTTACCTGATAGTTTAAATATTCTATACTACAGAATTCATTTAGCAGTCTAAATGAATTCTGTAGTATACTCTTAATTGAAACTAAGTCATATTCAAAGTTATTTCTAATTCCTCAAAGGAGCATATATTTAAAATAAATCAGGTTAAATAGGAAACTATTGGTCTTATATAGCATTAAAATTAGAAAAAAACACTTCTATATTATATTAATTATAAATGTGAAAATATTTACTAATGTGTAAGAATTCAGAAATAGCATAATGCTTCAAGTGATACAGTGAAAATAGTCTAATACCACTTTAATTCATTTTCTACTTTAAAAAAAACTTTCAGTTATATGTAAAGAAAAGTGAACATGTTTCAGTGAATCTTTACAAACTGAGTATACCCTGTAACCAGCATATCCAGATCGAGAAACATTTCCACTACCCCATAATTCTCACTCCCATGGTGCTTTCCAATCAGTACCCTATCCCAAAGGTAATCAATATCATTACTTCTAAGACTATAGATTAATTTTTGCCTCCTTTTCTACTTAAAAACATTTTTCTTTAGACATATATAACATTATAAAAATATCTAAATAAGTTTTAAAGTATGCTTATTGTCTTTTATGTTTAATTTTTTTATTATGTAATTTTAACATTGTCTTCTGCCTGAAGATAAACTATTCATAAATTAATTGCCTGTAGCCTCAAAGGGAGGGAGGGAGGCTAATGGACGCATGCGCGCACACACTCACACACACACACAGAGACAGAGACACTTTTGACACTACCACAAATTCTTCTGACAAAAGCAATATAATGGTAAGAAAACACAAAATTTATTGACTTTTTTAACATTTGGAATTATTTGGCATCAAAACAGAGGATTTTCTTTTTTAAAACAGTTTTTCTGGTACCATGTCACCAGCCTTTATTGGAAATAATTTTAAAACCTTCTAGAATTGTTAGATGAAACAGTCCAGCTTTATGAATCGTTATTCTGTCTCTTCCAAGCTGTCTTGTTTAATAAGAACAATTTTGACCTTTAAAACTTATTTTAAAATATGTAGAATTAACAAGAATGATAATTTCAATATAATGGTAATATAATTTTGAAAATCTCCGCTAGCTAATTATTACTGTTCAACCTCTGCACCACAGCCCTGACTGAGATACTGAAGGGACTGTGTATTCTTGAGCTCAAGGATGTTAGTCTGAAGTGAGCTCAATCTGGTAGCATGAGCTCTATTCAAAAATTGGTTGTCTGCAGCCTTATCAGATAAATTTTGACCTTCCACCACAATGTTTTAGTATTTCCATGACTTAACTATTTGAGATATGTGCTCGTTCAGTAGCATATATACGATTTGAGATAGCGCCATGATACAAAGAAGTATAATTTGAAGGAAGATTCCTGAAGAACGATAACACATACCCTCTTGCAACATGTGTTATATTAAAGGAAGACATTACGTGTAAAAATGAAACACCCTAGAGAAACTATATATCAGATTAAATAGTTAAAGGAAAATATAAGAAATTTTTTATTTATGCAAGTGTTGACTTAGATACATGAAAAGCATCTGCCTAGGCTATTTATTGCTTAGTCAAATGAATGTAAAATTGGAAGCTGCACTGACATTGAACTTTCTCGATATATCAAAAATGTCAGGAATACTACAGGTATTGAATAACTTTGTGTAGCATATATGTGCAAATGGAGGTTTAAGAAATCCCTTCACCTATAATTTCTTATCTGATGATTTATTTTAATAGAGTTAGATTGTACATCAGAAATACACATGGATGAAGAATAAGCACTCATCACCTTACCATGCCAGTCTAAGAGAATCTTTTTTTCCCAGGCAAAGCTTATAAAAACATTAGGGCTTAAAAAAATGTTTTTAGGAATGAAAAAAGTACAAGAGGTATACTTTAAAAAAAGAAAACAAAACAAAATTCTAATTATTTAGAAGCTGGATAATGGCTTGATGAAATGCAACCCCAACCCCCCATCTCTGTCCACCAAAATGTGTCATGCTGTTTAGCATTTGCTTTAAAACAATCCAGTTCTTGTGCCCATTAATGTAGGGAGAGCAGGTAGGGGTTTGCCTATGTATTAATTGTTAAAGCTAGGTGATAGATACATGGAAGTTCATTATACTCTTCTACTTTACTTTTGTTTTTGTTGTAAATTTTCCATGATAAGAAGCTTTTAAAACTTTGTCCCCCAAAGCACACTTAGAACTGATGATTAAGTTCTTTCTGTTTCAATGGCACAAGTTCCATTGGTTATCTTGTTCATCATGTAGAAGGACAAAAAGGAAAATCTACTGAGTAATGGCAAGGTTTTAACACTAAAAAATTAATGCTAGAAATTGAAAGAGTCATAGCCTTTTTTATATGTTTTTTCCTCAAGGCTAGCAGTTTTGGGATTCTAGTTTCAGTCTCAAGGAGACAAGTATTCTTGTCTGATGTGCAAGAATAGAAAATTTCTCTGTATTTAATTCTGTACTGTTCATGTTAGTGCAGGATATTTCTTATATGTTATATTTCCATAGTAGAAATTTAGTTCCTTCCTAGTCTGACTAAATCTACTCATGATTGAGACAATTTGTACCTCTTTCTTCCTAGTCCTTGTTGTAAGGAAAATCCCAGCATTAAATGGTCATATGCCTACCCTAATTTTATCTCAGTATTTTTAGATGCAAACAGGTGAAGTCATATGACTTCACTTCATTTGAAAGAAATTTCTCTCACTTCCTTTGAAAGAAATTCTGATCTACACAATTAATTTTTATTAAATACTGTGATTAAATCTCCCTAGCCTGAGCAATGGAATATTATGCTTATATATGTTGAGGTGTGTTCTATATAGAATACCCTGAAAATAAATTATATCTATTCCTCATTTTGCAAGCCGATGAAAGAATATTATAAAATAACAGATAAATTATGCACGATTTTTTTTTCTCAGGATAAGCTGTGTCTAAATGCCAAAACCAGAAAGAGATAAAATAGTAAAAGAAGCTTAGATCTGAAAGAGCAGCCTTCGGTTATTTCCGGGGAAGTAGATGAAGGTTACACAGCATATTTGTTACCCTGGAATTTATTTTTTTAATCTTACCTATAATTTGGCTTCATCAGTAGTTAGGATGTATACCCTCAGTTATGTTTGTGTCTTTTCTCAGTTCTATAGCTTATGCAGTTTAAGAGCTCAGGTAGCATCTACTGGTAACGACAATGTCATACGGACTTCACACTGAAACACAGAAATCACATCCAGTTTTTTAAAAAAGGCTCAACAGGAAAACATTGAACTAAGGCCCATGCTACGTAGCTCTGGCTGCAACTTAGAGTCACTTGAGCATGCTTTATAAAACACCAATGCCTAGTCCCATCCCGGGCCAGTGAGTCTCCGTGCAGGGTGGGGCTGGGTAATAATTATATATATCAGATTGAGATGAATGCATCCAACCCTGGTACTGCTTTCAAATATTCTGGGTAGCTTCAGGGTGGCAGGGATAGGGGAGTATAAATTACCATCACTGCATCAGACCTAGTAAATCTTGGAGGCAGGGGTGATGGTGGAGGGTAGTGGGAGAGCACTGTAGTATTTTGTTGATATTATTTGGTGTTTTCTCTGGTGAGTTTTATAATTAGTTAGTTTTAGGTATCACTGTTCCATAGACCTCTTTAAGTCAAAATGATGTGGATGTAAATATATAAATATATATCTTCTCTGTGCCTGACATTTGCTTTCCATGACACTTCCTAGGCCTACAAACCATGAATCCTCAGCCTTGCTCCTTGCACTCAGCCTTTTATATTCTTGTCTCTATTTTCAGGAGAACCATTTACCTGCCTCCCCTGTTCACATTCTCAACACTGTTAGCTGTATAGTTATGTTAGATAAAGCAGAGGCTTTTAGAAAACAAAACAGACATAAGGAGCTAAGGAGAAAAGCTGGAATCCTTTGTGTTTCTGGCTTCCAGTTATACGCAGTCATGTACATTTTAATTTATTTTCAGGAAGTCTTAATTTCACATGCCTATTAATATTATTGCTTTTAAAAATCCTTCATTAATAAGTCAAGCTTGAACTATAAAATTGGGCCTCTTCAAATATAAACACGTTAGCTAGTCAGCCTCAGATTTGGCCTTTGCCTCATTCTGAAAGTTGGTGTCTGTTATAAGGGTAAAATTAGATTGTTGTTAAGATGTACATCCTTACTCAGACAAATAAATTCTAGCATTCCCTAAGATACATGTATAATACAGTGAGACAGGTTTCCTGCAAGAAAGGATCTTGTCTTTATGTTTATGTTTGTATTCTCTCTTGCTTAGCTGCTTGTCCGGTATGGCTAGCATTATTAATATTTCTTAACTATGTATAGTGCCAGGTGGGTACTTGACTAATCAGGGTGGGGGAGGGGGGAATCACTTCATAAATTATGTAAATATCTAACTACTATGCTATACATCTGAAACTAATATAAAATAATATTGAATGTCAGCTGTGATTGAAAAAAATAAGAAGAGCACACCTAAAAATATCTCTTATATTAAGTAATTATCAGTAATAGCTAATATTTATTGAATATTTATGTCTCAGGTCTATTTTAAAGGTTTCCACATTTATTAACTTAATTCTCACAGCAACCCTACTAGGGAATTATTATTGTTATTTTCATATAACAGATGAGAAAACTAAGACACAAAGAAATTCAATAACTTGCCCCAAGTTTTTAAGTCACAGAGCTGGAATTCAAATTTACAGAGACTAACTCCAGAGCTTACACTCTTAGTCAATAGTCACTTAGTAATTAATTGTTAAATGAAAAATGGTGATGAACATCATTGTTCCCAAACCTGACACAGAACTCTAAGTTAAAAAAAAATACTCAGAGTATACCTTTTGTCCTGGTTGAAGGACAAAATGAGTTCCTGACCCCAAACACCAATCTTAGAATTAGTAAATCCATTGAAACAAAGAAGCACATCCATCTGCACCCTCTCACACCTTTTCTCTCTGAGGCAATAGCTCCAGTTCCGCCTGTCCATGCTAAAGGAAAAGGGGTCGTGGGAGGGTGCAGAGTAGGTCCTCACAAATGGATGCCAGAAGATAGTAACCTCCACAGTAGGTAAAGAAAAGCTCTTATCTCTTTTGAAAGTTTCATTCCAAGAACATGTTGTTCCGTTTCCATCCTAAAATCCAACTTCAGACCTACACTATTCCATGGAGAGAAGTGAAGAGGAGTTAGGGAAGGAACAGAAAGGAGCTTCAAAGCTCTCTTCTGGAACCCAGAGTGGAGAAATTAACTTAATTTATCTAGAAATATTTACTATTTATCTAGAAATAGTATGAACTCCAAATATACGCTTATTTAGATGTTCAGATGACAACACCCCTGTGGGCAAATAGACATGATATGAGGTTAAATAGCCATTTGGGATTGTCCTCTTTATTATCAAGTGTAATCAAAAGTTGACTTCTTTGCACAAAATTATTCTTTGCCAGATTTCGTTGCTGTCTAAGAGAAAATTTAGCTTGGGGTTAAATTCCAAATAAGTAATACAAAAAGATCAAATCATCATGCTGTTTTTCACTTTTACATTTAATTAATGGAGCAAAAAATTCAAATGGAGTACCTTTTCTAAATGAATAATTTTATTTTTTTAATCCTTTTAAGCAAACTTTTCACATTTAAAAACTAAACATCTAAATTTGGCCTATTATCATTAGTACCGGTTATTTATGTGTTTGATGTTTTGTTCATATGTAAAAAAAAGATATTTAATTTTAATGCATTGCTCTACTTTTATAAAAGTGTTTCTTTGGTCTTCTGCAAGTATACTACTTCTAAAACTAAGCCACTTAGAAAAAGTACAATATATTCAACTCATATCAATTTTTCAGTGTTCTAAAGGTGTTGATTTTACTTATTAAAGCGTTAGCACCCTCTATAACATCTTCAAGAAAAAATTATTGCAAAAAATTTTTAAATTGAAGATGTGAAGAAAAAGTGTTTGACCAGTAAGTTCTCAGATTAATCTGTTACTGCAGTAGAAAAAAATGTGGTAATGAGTTGAAGGCGACATCTTAGACTCCTGGATATAAAATTACTTGGTTTTAGACTAATCACAGAATTCAGGATGTTGTAGTTGTATTATATACACCATATATCATGAAAAAGACTGCCGAATTTTTTTGTCAATTGATTCTTATTTTTTAAAATTATTTTTCTTTCAAAAAAGAAACATTTAAAAATTGGCCATGTACACTAAAGAAACCTGATGATATTCTTTTTGTTTGTTTTCAAACATATATGTACCAAAAATAAATCCAACAGTATTCTCTTTTAGCTAATATTTATGTAAAGGGATCTAATTAATTTAGAAAATAATTATCTCAGCCATCAACGTCAATTCAGTTTCACCTAATATATCCATGATGAATTAAACACTGTCAAAATATTGTCTTTGATCATAAAAATAGATGTAGATTCATTCATTGCTTGGCCTGAGCAGAGTTTCTCATTCATTCCTAAGGACACTTAAAACCCATTTTTCAATCTTCTCATACCCAACCATGGTTGCAGAGCATGTATTCAACATGTGCTCAATTAATGCTAAATTTCTAGGCTTTGAGTATCTTTAGTGTATGCATTGGTTAAAAACAATAAACGATGCTCACTGAAACAGGTTTCATCTCTGGTTGTAGAATATGCAAAGAGCATCATCAGGCATCAGGCCAAGCCACTACTTACTGTCTTACTAGATGTATGAGCTACTAAATTTACATGAGCCTTTTTCCTTACCTTAAAAAAAAATAATAAATAAATAAATAAAAAGAACCTAGGAAGGCGGAGATGAGAGAATTTATACAAAGTACCTGGCTTATAATAGGTTCCATTCTGTAATTGTTGCTATTCTTTTAAAATAAAACTCTAATTTTTTTAAGGATAGGTTTTAGCACCTGGGGAGGGAAAATTTACTTACCTGCCTGACCATTATGAATCTGCTTTTTTTTTTTTTTTAAAGAAAATTTGTTTAAAAATTAAGCAACAGTGGATATGAATAACAGTAGGTAAAGAAAAGCTCTTATCTCTTTTGAAAGTTTCATTCCAAGAACATGTTGTTCAGTTTCCATCCTAAAATCCAACTTCAGACCTACACTATTCCATGGAGAGAAGTGAAGAGGAGTTAGGGAAGGAACAGAAAGGAGCTTCAAAGCTCTCTTCTGGAACCCAGAGTGGAGAAATTAACTTAATTTATCTAGAAATATTTACTATTTATCTAGAAATAGTATGAACTCCAAATATACTCTTATTTAGATGTTCAGATGACAACACCCCTGTGGGCAAATAGACATGATATGAGGTTAAATAGCCATTTGGGATTGTCCTCTTTATTATCAAGTGTAATCAAAAGTTGACTTCTTTGCACAAAATTATTCTTTGCCAGATTTCGTTGCTGTCTAAGAGAAAATTTAGCTTGGGGTTAAATTCCAAATAAGTAATACAAAAAGATCAAATCATCATGCTGTTTTTCACTTTTACATTTAATTAATGGAGCAAAAAATTCAAATGGAGTACCTTTTCTAAATGAATAATTTTATTTTTTTAATCCTTTTAAGCAAACTTTTCACATTTAAAAACTAAACATCTAAATTTGGCCTATTATCATTAGTACCGGTTATTTATGTGTTTGATGTTTTGTTCATATGTAAAAAAAAGATATTTAATTTTAATGCATTGCTCTACTTTTATAAAAGTGTTTCTTTGGTCTTCTGCAAGTATACTACTTCTAAAACTAAGCCACTTAGAAAAAGTACAATATATTCAACTCATATCAATTTTTCAGTGTTCTAAAGGTGTTGATTTTACTTATTAAAGCGTTAGCACCCTCTATAACATCTTCAAGAAAAAATTATTGCAAAAAATTTTTAAATTGAAGATGTGAAGAAAAAGTGTTTGACCAGTAAGTTCTCAGATTAATCTGTTACTGCAGTAGAAAAAAATGTGGTAATGAGTTGAAGGCGACATCTTAGACTCCTGGATATAAAATTACTTGGTTTTAGACTAATCACAGAATTCAGGATGTTGTAGTTGTATTATATACACCATATATCATGAAAAAGACTGCCGAATTTTTTTGTCAATTGATTCTTATTTTTTAAAATTATTTTTCTTTCAAAAAAGAAACATTTAAAAATTGGCCATGTACACTAAAGAACCCTGATGATATTCTTTTTGTTTGTTTTCAAACATATATGTACCAAAAATAAATCCAACAGTATTCTCTTTTAGCTAATATTTATGTAAAGGGATCTAATTAATTTAGAAAATAATTATCTCAGCCATCAACGTCAATTCAGTTTCACCTAATATATCCATGATGAATTAAACACTGTCAAAATATTGTCTTTGATCATAAAAATAGATGTAGATTCATTCATTGCTTGGCCTGAGCAGAGTTTTTCGTTCATTCCTAAGGACACTTAAAACCCATTTTTCAATCTTCTCATACCCAACCATGGTTGCAGAGCATGTATTCAACATGTGCTCAATTAATGCTAAATTTCTAGGCTTTGAGTATCTTTAGTGTATTCATTGGTTAAAAACAATAAACGATGCTCACTGAAACAGGTTTCATCTCTGGTTGTAGAATATGCAAAGAGCATCATCAGGCATCAGGCCAAGCCACTACTTACTGTCTTACTAGATGTATGAGCTACTAAATTTACATGAGCCTTTTTCCTTACCTTAAAAAAAAATAATAAATAAATAAATAAAAAGAACCTAGGAAGGCGGAGATGAGAGAATTTATACAAAGTACCTGGCTTATAATAGGTTCCATTCTGTAATTGTTGCTATTCTTTTAAAATAAAACTCTAATTTTTTTAAGGATAGGTTTTAGCACCTGGGGAGGGAAAATTTACTTACCTGCCTGACCATTATGAATCTGCTTTTTTTTTTTTTTAAAGAAAATTTGTTTAAAAATTAAGCAACAGTGGATATGAATAGCTTATAATCCACATTACTTAGTGGATTTTGGCTTTTACATATCCCATAGAAAATATGTTTTCTCTTAATGTCACTTTTTAAAAAATGCAACCAAGTTCTGTATAGACAAAATATCTAAAGCATATGAGCTATATTTTAAATTCCCACTCCTGTGTTTTTCTGTCTCTTGTCAAAGGAGCAGATTATTTCCAGCCATCCTTTTATAAATGCTGTTGCTCAAAAATGTGTTAAAGTTTCACTTATGTGACATTTTTGGCCTGAGTTTATTGGTAGTTTTCAATTTAAGATGTTGATAAATTTGTATAGATTTTTGGAAATTTTAGTAGCACTAAAATTAGAAAAAATATTGTTTAGCCATATAAACATAATTTTCCCACAATTGATCTTACAGTTACATTATGTATTAGATGGTTCTATCCTCAGGTTTGATTCTTGGACTTCATATTGTTAAGTTTTGAGTGACTGGTAGTTTTTGAAACTGTCATTATAAATAGGGCTACACATTTGTAAATGTGTTACTCTATTAACTAGAAAGTTTTGTATGTTAATATATAATATGTTTTATTTTTTTAATGAGAATAGGTATCAAGTTGTCAAAATAATTCCAAGAAAATATAATTTAAAAGACTATTCTACTATACTTATATTTTAAGTGATGTGACTTAGATCTATTTTTATAAGTTTACTTGATTTCAGCATGTATTCCTGTTATATTAAAAGACTATCAAGATATGATATTGGGGTTTGAATTCTTTTAGTGTAAATGGACATACTTATAAGATGCAGCCTTATTCATGCTGCAAATAACAATAATAAATATATTTAAATTAGTGTTATATTTAAATTAGTGTTAGGTTTATGTCACGTTGCTCTGACATTTGAATAAACTGCTTTTTTCCTCGTATTTAATCTTATAATTTCTTTAGACTTAAAAAAGGTTTTATTTTGAGAGCATTGACATTTTTTGTTATTAGAAACTAAACATGCCAACCAAAAAAAAATCTTTGTTAAAATAATTATTTCAGGTTTCCTTATATTATCTTAGTTATGGTTGGTTTGACAAGAGAAGAGGTAGTTTTGTCAGTATAAAAGACATATGTGTATATTAGACATTGAAATATTTACTTCAACTACATAGATATTTTATCCTGTAAATTTATTATGGTTACTGTGTAAAGTAGATGTAATACTGATGATTCCATAGATTTTCGTTCTAGTCTATAAAATAAATTTATTTTATATTTTATTTAACCACATTAGATAATATTATAACCTTTTAAAGTTGCTAGGTTTTATGTTTTTAAAATGTTTTTATCATGGAAGATTTCAAACTAACAAAAGTCTCCACAAAAAAACTATAATGAAACCCTATGTACATATTGTTCAACTTCAACAGTTACCAATAGACAGCTAAACTTGTTTCATCTGTACACTCGCCTTCTCTATTCTTTTCCCACACACAGAATTATTTTGAAGCAAATCCAAGAGATCCTTATGATATATTTACAGTTAGTAATTTGTGTGCCATTTAATCATTTAATTAACAACATTTTTGGCTGTGTTTAATATTTTGCTGTATTTTGGCTAGCTGCAAATTTATAGATGGTTGACCATTTCCCTCTTGCATGTTGCTTTTCAGACAGATGGAAAACATTAGGAATTCTCTTAGGGATTAGTTGCCATAGTTTAATACTAGATCACTCTGACATATATAAATCATAACAAAGGTGGAAAAAGATATGTGGATATAGATGGCCTGATATAATATCTGAAGTTACTTTATATTATGTTTCCCAGCAGTATGGCAAAAATGAAAAAAAAACAAGAGATCAATCTAAGAAGGTCCACTTAGGGCAGTTTGAAAACACACATCACAGGTACAAAGAGAATAGATATGAAATTCTGACAAGCTTTCAACAGAAAAGCCAGAATGTTCTCTGAGGTAATCCTGGAATAGCTACACAGTCCGCACCACCTCCACTGAACTTTTAGCTTTCTCTTGAGACACTTGGCAACATGCCATATCAGCCCGATGCCAGCAGTACAAGGACTAATAATCATCCTTAGACGTGGCATGCTCTGAAGATGCATATAATTCTTTCAAAAACTGAAATAGGATCACAAGACTGAGGCATCTATTTCCAATTAATTTGGTCACAGGAGTTTATCTGTCATCTTTGTTCTGTCACAGCAGTTTGTGGTAAACCTGCTTCACATGGATTATCAAATATTAAGAACAGTGGATTGCAGAATTTTCCCCCCAGCCAATTCCTAGTTTGTCACTTTTGGTTTAAAGTAGATGAAACTAGCCATGGGTTTAAAAACGAACTTGACATTTTCAAACTTCCATGAAAAAGAATTGGTCGAACTTCTGGCACGATGACATAGTAGGTTATCGTATACACCATACTAATTCATTCTGATTTTGTACGAAAGATTAGTATAAAGTTTTTACTCTAGAAAAGTATATACCACTTCAACAACAAAAATACTTTTTTTCTTCTGCCCAAAAATGCATATATGAGGATTCTATGCACAATACTCTATTGTGTACTAAAATGAATACTATTTTTCTGAATAGTATCTCTGAATATTTAAATATTTTTTTCCACCATAACAGTATAACAAATGATTTTCTTCTCCATGGTCGTATAATTCCAGTACAAAAAGAGTAGGAATTTAGATGGCATGATAATAATTTTAATTTTTATTTGACTTTGATTCAACTCTTTTAGGCTATTTTTATTACAAGAAACAAAACTTTGCTTGGGTTTGAGCAACGGGAAAAGGTCATTAGGAGGATTCAGGGTATGTTATAGTAAGTGGGTACCAGAAATTCATGTGCATCTGGAGACTGAAGTTGTCTAGCTGGGTTCCTGTACTCAGGAACTAGATCTAGAATACTTCCGGGAATCTCACAGTTTGAGGGAATAGACCTTTCTTAATATTGTCATTCCAGCAATATCTGCTTACTATATCTGAATTTGTAAAAATAAGAATTAAGTACAACCTGTGTTACAAATTTATAATATTAAATAGCTTGAAAGTTCATAATAGGAGATATAGATGGCACTACGACTCTTTGGAAGTGTTTGAAATATTTAAACTTGCCCTCATGATAGTTCTCGGAAGTTCATACCTTCTTCCCTTGGTAACTTGTTCAATTTGATACAACTGGCTCATAAGGGAAAAAGCTGAGAATCAAAAACTCCACCATTACAAATCCCTCAGGCTGTGCTTGCTCACTAGACCACACAGTCTACCTGTGGTGGAAATACTTTTAAAAATTGCTTACATTTGCGGGGCAGGATTGGCTACTCCATTTCTTCTCTTTTGGACCTCAGTTCTTTTTGCTGACGTCAAAGCAGGTTGAACCAATCCAGAGCACCCCTCCTACTCTCTTAATTGTGTCTTCTTCTTCCTGTCTGTCTGTGTCTCTGTGTGTCGTCTGTCTGTCTGTCTGTCTCTCTCTCTCTCTCTCTCTGTATCTCTCTCTTCTGTTGTTCCTCACCTTGGAAAATCTTTTCTGTCTTCATTTCTGATGTGTGTTAATGCAGATGGAGTGTGATACATCCTCCCAGAATAACTTGGGAAACATAGCAAGGTGTTAGTTTCCTATCCTACCAAGAATCTGACCTCCTCTCTTTCTTGGCTTAGCTGTTCTGACATTCTTACTGTTAGAAACACTACTTTGGGATGGCCCTTAGAGGCTATAGTTTGAGCTTCAGAATTTTCTGGTAAATTCATGTTTGTTTTATGAAGAGAGATTCCTCATTAACTGTATTTCCCTCTCCCTTTGCCATCTCATATTGATTTTGTTTATGAAGTTCATTCATTGTTATTCAAAAGGCAAAGAATACTTATACTATGCAGCTCAGACATCGGGCAACCAGGTTTCTTCCCGAGGAAATAGCAGGGCAGCAACTAAGTCTGGGTAAGGAAATGGCATCAAAGAGAAGCCATCAGGTCCACTCCTGATGAAGGAGAATAGGGCTCTTATGAGAGTAAGAAAAGGGAGAAGCAGAGCTGAAGGAAGGGGCAAGCAATCCAGGAAAAGAAATGAAATGACTTGATAAAAAAAAAAAAAAAAAAACCAAG
>NW_006436298.1:33697606-33731817 GCF_000325575.1 Pteropus alecto | reverse complement strand
CCCAGATTTTTTTTTTCTCAGTCTAGCCTCATAGGTGTGTTCCCCATTGCCCAAAGTGGCAGTGGGGCATGGGGGGCGGTGGGGGGCGGGGAGCAGGATCACTGTGGTCAGAGCCAGGAAACATGAAAAGCACTCCTTTTGTTCCCTACCTTGTCTTGATTATAATGGAAATGCTGCCAGACCCTTAATTATGAAAGTACAACAGGGCATTAATATAATTCGTCACCTTTTAGAAGGAGCACTTGTGGGCTATTTACTAAAAATCTATTAAATATGACACAAAGACAGATTGCACTCCATTTTTTAACATGACATTATAATCAGAATGTATGCTCAGTAAAATGGTTTATAGCCCTTGTCTGTGAGTCCTATCAATTAACCTAAAATCTGCATAAATGAAGTGTAGCCAGGCAGCACCCTAAGCAAATGGATGATTTTTTTTCCTCTGGTTCTCAGTAGAGGAAAGTTTCATTTTGAAATATCAGTGTTATTTTCATAGGAAATTCATTGCCATGTATTATACTCATCAGTGCATTGAGTTATAGGACTGTAAAACAGAATACTAACTTCTTAGTTGTGTTGTTATATGTTAAAAGATTTGTTTTTACATGAACCTGGTAATGTTTTCTTGGTGTCCTAACATAAAAATCTTTTGTACAGATAAGGTCAATATTGATGGCCCGATACTATAATCGTATAAAGTATGCCCGGTTGTATCTTAAAGTACACATATCCTTTTAAGCTTTTTCATTTACAAATGAAAGAAAATTCGTTCATGTATTATGTGCATACTAGTTAAAGATGAGAATCTCTCAGACTTTAAGTGGAGAGTAATGTTATTTTCATGTATTTTACCCTTGCGCTCAGGGTTCATCCTTGTCTTTTTCTTTTTTTTTCACCTAAAGAATATCTCGTGAAACTCTCCTCATTAAGTTATTATCATTAGGTCTCCACTCTATATTACTCTAAAATTATATTAGAAATGTTGCACAGTGAACAAGCAGTCATGTTTCACATTTTCATAATCGGGCCTAGTTCAGATCGCATTTCTTTTATGAAGTTAAATGCAAATGCACTGTCTCCATCGGGAGGCATTGTGTTTTCAGCTTTAATGAAGGAAAGTGGTGGAAGAGGTCAGCCAACACAGTAGAGCAAGAAAGTCACCTGGGTGTGGCTCTACAATAAATATTTGTTTTTCCTTACTGTGTTTATTCATTGGTTTTTCCTTCCTTCACATGCTGGCAAGAATATCATGGAGAATGTTTTTCTTGTATAATATCCCCTGCCCTGGCGCCATATTCTGTTACGCTTTAAAACACGCTGCCACTGCCA
Source organism: Pteropus alecto (assembly GCF_000325575.1). Classification (NCBI taxonomy): domain Eukaryota; kingdom Metazoa; phylum Chordata; class Mammalia; order Chiroptera; family Pteropodidae; genus Pteropus; species Pteropus alecto. The sequence goes on along the minus strand of NW_006436298.1, from coordinate 33,730,485 downwards.
ATCGAGATTTTTTAGAAGAAACATACTCTCTTCTGGTTGGAGTAGAGCAATTGTTCTTTATACCAGTGGGACTCTAAGCTGAATGGAGTGGGTAGGGGATGTTAGTTAGTCCTTAGATGTTAGGTAGTCCTTCTTGCTCCACCATTTGGTGCCCTGAATCAGCAGCTTTCCACCTCTGCTCTTTCTGTTCTGCGCCTAGCAAGAGTTTACTCCCGTAGTCAAATATCAGTCCCTGTGGAGACAGAGAAGAGCACCGACCAACAGCTGTGGTCACCCCTTGTAAATATCTTCTTAGGTATATCTATAACCAGCACAAAGGTACAAAAACAATAAAGAAAAAAAATGTTAAGATAATATCAGGATTTTAGCTAACGAGGCCTTTGGCTATAAACAGAATGATCAGGTCCATAGTATTCATTTTCATCCCCCCGGTCTCTACTTATTTAGCTCTATCTCTTAACTTCTCTCCAGCATGAACTGCTCAAACCAAGCTGGGCTTCTTCTCACCCTGCCTGAAATATTTCATCCTCAGTCTAGTTTCTGTGACCTTGTCCATGGCCCAAATGCCTTCCCTCCTTCCTTCATGATTGTATCTCATCTCCTCTATAAATATCAGTTTTCTAATAACAGTAAAGTACCTACTCATTTTTGTATGCCTCCCAGAATTAATACAGGATATTTTACTAAGGAGCTATATTAAATATCTGTTGAGTTAAAAATATTAAGTAAAATTTCTGTGTATTTTTAGACCTATATCTTTAAAATTAAGGTTAAAGATTTTGGAAGGCTTGAAGATGCTTTCACACTTAAAATTGTTCTTGTTAAAGATTATTTTTCATCTCTTTTCCTTTTTTTTTTTGTTCTTAAATGTAAGTAAACAGGATATATTTCTCGAAGTCTAAAGGCATGAAAATAATCCTTTCATTGTGTTCTAGTATATCACATGCATCTAAAATTAATGTTCTCTGAAGAGATAGTTCAGAGTTCATGATGAGTACTTGTTAAAATGCGCAATAAAAGTCCTAGTTAGCTGTTAGCCCCAAAATAGAAATGGTCATTATCAATAATCAAGCCCCTGTAATAGAGTCTTACTCTTTTATTGGAGATCACGATGTTTGCTGCCTCATTTCCAGAAGGGGCTTGTGAGAGAATCAGTGCCTGAAGTCACAGCAGTCAGACTCTGGAGTCTCAGCAAGGCATGCTGGGTTGGAAAACCAGCTTTGCAAAGGGTCAAGGAAGCAGAAACTGATTTCTCACACATCATTACACAGTTTAACTAACATAACAAATGCCAAATAATTGTTGGCACTAATGGGTAGGTGGATGTTTACTTTGTGTGGTTACCATGGATTCCCTTAGCAATGATGGGCCTGCCGTGATTGAAATGCTGGAAATTTAAGGAAATAGCCATGATATGATTAGCTTGACTCAATAATTTTAAAAGGATTTATCTGAAAGAAAATTAAAACTACAGTCATATCTTGGTATCCATGAGGGACAGGTTCTAGGACACCCCCACCCCACACCTGGTGGGTACCAAAATCTGGATGCTCAAGTCTCTTATATAAAATGGTGTAGTATTGGCATAAAGCCTAACCACATCCTCCTATATACTCTAAAGCATCTCTAGATTACTTATAATAATTAATATAATTTAAATTCTATGTAAACAGTTGTTACACTGTATTGTTCAGGTAATAATGACAGGGAAAAAAATGTATGTATTCAGTACAGATGCAGTCATTATAGGCCTAACTACATAGTACACATAAGCAACAATGTAACTTTTTTTTTTTTTTAGGATATTGTCAGTTGAATCAATGGATAGTAAAACCTGGGGATACGGAGGGCTGACTATACAGTATACCCAACTTGCATTAATTTAATATTATCCTATCCTATGGGAGTTGTTTCACTATTACATAATTCTTTTTAATACAAGGAAGTGTGTGTGTATGTGTGTGTGTATGTATATATATCAGTATATTGAGCCAATTTATGGATTTGCGCATAACATTTCTTGAGCTCTTAATGTGTGTCGTGCACTGGAATAACCACTTCACTGTATTTTCACGTTTAATTATGTATAATCATCCCCATTTAACAGATTAGAAAACTGAAAGAGAGGTTAAGTAACTTGTCAACAATTCCACATCTAGTAAAGTAGTAGACCAAGGATTTAAACCCCATTGGGTCCCAGAGCCTATGCCTTAACCCTTATGTTTCGTTGCCTATTCAGCAGCATCAGCATTACCTGGAAACTTGTTAGAAATGCAAATTTTGGGATCCCACCATAGCCTGACTGAATCAGAAACTGCGGATTGGACTCAGCAATCTGTGTCTTATACAAGTCCTCTGGGTGATTCTGATCATGCTTAAGTTTGAGAATCTTGGCCTTGCACCACTCTTCCCTTCTCCGGCAGAGGTTCCCAGCAGCTTTCCTGGCCCGCGTCTGCCCGGGCCACAGCTGCTTTCTGGCTCTCACCTGCTATTCCCCAGCCCCTCCTTTAATCTTCTTGCTGTCTTTAATGACTCAAACCATTAAAACAAGGAATTTTATTTAAGTTTATTGAAAAACAAAGTATGTGCTAGATTTCTTTCTTGAGCAAGCACTTTAATCATTATCTGATAAATGTTATGAACCTCCTGCCCGGAGAAATGCCCATATTTGTGTCCACGTAGAATTTGTTAGTCATGTTTCCCTGGAGCCAATCCCTGGGATATCCATGGAGATCAGGTAAAGACTCTCAGGTAGTGGTTAGAAAGAACTGTCAAGGTTTATATCCAAGGCACATAAATGCCTCTCTCATAGCAACAATAACAAGCAATTCATCTCTGTTCATTAGTATCATTTCTTTTTTAAAAATCTGACCTCTGACACTGAATTACCTATGTGTGAAGTTAAGTAAGACTAACTAAACTGAGCCTGTTTTTTCTCTGTAATCTAGGGGTAATGTTACCCATCTTGTAGGATCTTTGAAATTTAGCATTAATAAATTTAAAGCACCTATCATTATAGTAGGGCACTCACTGAATTGTGCGTATATTCGTTTTGGAAAATACAGAAAAATATAAAGAAAATAAATAACTGTAAATAAAATAAATAACTCAGAGAGGATCATAGTTGCTTTTCATTTTTAAAACATATTTGGGATATGCACAATTTAGCAAACCCCATTTTTACTGAACAGTGTATTATGATTCCTTGTAAACCTGCTTAGAAAGAATTATCTTCAATGAATAATTTAGTATAATGCAAGAATAAGACTTAGCCCCTGCCTGCATACACCCAACTATATATTCTTTGTCCTGTAATAGTGGCGAGGGATAGCATTTTTAAATTTTAATTTGGTACTTAAATAGCAAACACCCTTGAAATTTCCAGACGCCTTCTTCAGTCATATGATAATGAGCTTGGAAAAAGGGAAGAGAGTGAAGTTGAATATGGATTTAAAATGTCTCTCATTCTCTTAGTGTATTCTAATACTTATAATTTCCCCCAGCGAGACTAGAATCAATTGTGTTTAATCTTTAGATGTTATAGCTTGAGACCTCAGTTTAAACCTTATTAATTTATATTAGAGTCTGTTACATGATCTCTTTTACTGTCCCCTTTTTTTCTCTGATTGCTTACCATAACATGAAATGTCCCAAAAAGTAAGAGAAAAATGCTGTTAAAGCAATTTTTTTTAAAGAAACCTGTTCCATTTTCTACACATATCTTATCTCCTATAATTGTTTCTTCACTGTTGTATGGAACAGGCATCTCCCAAATAAACTGAAAGCCCAAACTACACAATCACAGGAAATGATGGGCAGACCCCTCCTGCCTCAGTTTCTCGCCACCAGTGTCACCACCACATAGTCTTTGAGTTTATATTTCATGAGCCCTGACAAGGAAAGGGTAGGGTCTTTTTTTCTTCATTTTTATCCAGTATCTAGTACTGCATAAAATTAACAATTTGCCCAATAACTTTTTGTTGGCCGAATATTATGTGTTCGCTTCAAATAAGCCTGCATAATTCAAATATTTTTTCCCTTTATTTTAGACATTCTTATATCAGCTTTAGTAACTGTCGGTTTGAGGGAAATCCAACAATGAGAAGAAATGTTACAGATAGAGAATTCTAGATTCTTCTGCTTCTTTAACACTTAAAATATTCTTTATACTTGTAACCAGTGGAGATAAGATAGACTTTTAAAATAAAGTCATGATTCTTCCGAGTGGTCATACATCAGCCTTGGGAGGAGTCATTGTGCATCACATGTAACGTCTGGAGATTTATGACGCCTTGGAGAGTGTCAGCAGAATCCCAATGTCCTCAGAATTGTATCTCGCTTTTAAACTTTTTTATATTAACACCTTTTTATCTGTCTGTAAAAATGATATCTGTTCACAGTCAAATATTTGAAAAGTACAGAAATTGTAAGGGGAAAAATCACCACCAGCATTCAAATATACAAACAACCATTCTAACCTTTTGTTGAATTTCTTACAATCATGTCCACATTTGTTAAATGTATTCTAAAATAAAAGAGTTGGAGTAAACTAATATTTATATTCATTTTGATATTATACAACCATTTTATGCCCATTATTGGTATAATTATCTTCATGTCAGAATATTAAATATATCACCCATAAAACTTTGTTACCTGTATTAGTTCAACCGTCTTTAAGCTTTTTTTCTGAAAAGTCAGATTTAACTAAGCTAGGAAAATCAGAACAGTCTAGTAAGAGCAAGCTCCTCGTTGAACCTTACAAATGGAGTCTTTAATATTATTTATAAACTTGTTATTTCAAAAACTCCAATTATCATTGTATTAAAAAATGAACTGTCAAATTTACATCTAAATTGATTCAGATTCCATGCATTCTTTTTTCTTTTGATTCCTAGTATTCTTTGTGTATTACTGAAGAAAACAGTAAGCTCATCCTTCCTACTTTAATTTATAAGTCAAATTCCACTAATCGTAATGCCATTACAATGAAAAACACTATAATAAAAAAAATCCAAATCTCAGAAAATGACACATTTTTTCAAGTATTCTTTAATGTAATAGATTGTGCCAAAACAGATAAAAAACATATATTAATTTTAAAAGGTTTCACTTACATCTTCAATCTTGAATATTATGTGAAATAAAAAACAAATGTCAGATAGTATTTGGCAAGAATACATTATAAGCTGATGATATATGAGAATTGAAATGATATAGTATTATGTTATTTCTTTAAGTGATCTGTTTATTTGACCTTGTACTTAATCCTATTAATTAAACATATTTCAAGAACTGTAATGAAAAATAAGATTACTATAGAGAAATGAATTTCCACAAGTTTTTGGCAAAGCTTCTAAATTGATAGATTTGTGTCACCCAGCCTGTCTCATCCTGGATTTGCTAATGAGCAGTTGAAGCCAATACAGGAAGAAAAGAAAGGAAGAGGAGAAGTATTTGAGAATATTTATAAGCAGTCTATAGCTCAATGACTAGACATTGAGTATCTGAGAATTGATTTTATAAAATAGCATATTTTAAGAATGAGAACTTTCTCAAATTCTTTTACTCCTAGAACAAAGACCGTCATCTGACTATATTTTTAGGACACTTGTCTAGGGCAGGTTTTTTGATATAAATAAATGATGCATTAACATTATATGCAGACAGAGTGTACATGCCGGCAGAAAACTAAATCAGGGAGAATTGTATGTTTACACAGTTCCAAGGTCAGTTCACTAACTCTTTGCTGAACATCACAGCTCAGATTTTTTTCTTCTTTTGATATGTTTCTTTTTCTGTTAACAGCAGATATCCCTTTATCAAACATTCCATAAATCTGAGTCTAGTGAGATAATTTTTTGTAATTCTCCCTTGACCCATTTCTGTGCAGTTTAGTAAACATCTAACAAAACAGTGGTACAATAACTGAAATAACTGAAACTGGAACTAAAGGAAATTAGGAAATAATCAAGAGATTCTGTACAGCGGTCGAATTTTTAGTGAGTTAATATTTTTGATTAACTAACTGAACACTTCTTTAAGGACATTGTTTTTCATTATCTCTAGGTGTACTGTTTGTATCTTTTGGAGATTGTAGCAACAGTCACTGAAATGTTATCAGATGGAAATTGCTCTATGGTCAAATATATTTGAGTGGAAATTAAATTTACTTATCTAGTTAAAAATCACCAATGAAGAAAACCTTTACAGCTATTAAGACATAATTTATAATTGCTTAACTCTTTTCTGTTTAACTGTATAAATAGGGCATCTAGTTTGGAGTTTAGAAGGTAACGGAATTTTTTTAGCTGAATGCAGTTCATTTTAAAGTTACTTTTCACTAGTTTCTGCCTCTCTGCACAGTTACTCAGTTTTTGTTGAATCATTCAGCAACTTCATCTCAGGACTAGACCACCATCACCGTCATCTCAGTTGATAAGCTCCCTTCCTTTAGCTTCTTATTGTGACAAAAATATTTTTACATTTTACATTTTAAATAGTTAATTAGTTATTGATTTATTTTTAAGTTCCACAGTCACAATAGCCAGTATAGTAAAGATCACCATCATAAAACCTTAGTTATAATTTTATCTTTCTCTTTGGTGGATAGCAAATTCTACCTAAAGTGGTATGATTTCCTTCTCTGATGAAATATTAACCCACACAGGCTAAAGGAAAGCAGTGGATGGACTCATTATCAGTTTAATTTCACCTTTAATTCCACCCCATAAATTGCTACCTTTTATCAATATAAGAAGATTTTGTCTAAGTAGATCTCATCACAATTAGATAAACAGGCATTTTTTTTTTCTTTTTTCTTTTTAGGAGATTACCTTCTCAAATCCTTATCATAAGCCACAGGGGCCTTCAGGATCTTTAGGATTCAGTCTGGTGCCCCTGTTAGATTCCGTTCTGCATCTTCGTTCTTTCCTGGGTGACAGAATAAAATGCATACTGATTAAGTTTGGAGATTACACTAAGCTAACAGGAGTTACAGACACTTGGAAAGCTAGAACCAGAATTCAAAAATGATCTTAATAAATTATATAAATGGCATTTCAGAAATATGAAACAAAGTCAAGGTTGTATCCTGAAAGGGAAAACCAAACTATACAGTCATCAGAGGAAGAAGATTGTCTAAACACAGATAAAATGAGAAAAGGACTGTGAGCTCAAGGTGAGTCAGCAGAGTGGTGCCCACTCTAAAACAAGACTACAAAGGCCAGCTTTGCTCTGCAAAAGGCATGTTCGGCTCATTTCTGTTTAGAACTACAGAAAATTAAGATGAGGCACACTGGACCATGCACCACACCCAAAAGCCGTAGTTCAACAAGCTGGGAGAGGACACACAGAAGGTGTTGCAGGTGCTCAGGGCACCACTGACCAAACTGTTTACAGAGAGAGTGTGGGTGCTAGGCCCTCTTCAGTCACCAGGCATTCAGGGAGTGCATAAGGACTAACAGGCACGGAGATGTGGTTAGAGTTTGTTGGCTTTTAGCAAAGCATACTATAAAACTCATATGATACTGAGATTTAGGGAGTTAGGAAATAATCCTTTGTTATGTTTGGCATTGCATAAGCTTTTATTAAACTATTTTGTCGACTTTGAGTTTCCACATTTTAAAAGGAAGTGTGAAAACTGGAAAAGGTCTGTAGAAGAACAACAGAAATGCTTAATGGGATATAAAATCGGTCATGTGGGGAAAGATTAAAGGAGTTTGGTTGTTTAGCCAGGACAATAGGAAGCGAAGAGATGACTTAATAATTGTCTTATAGCATACAGAGGTTTATAACAGGAATGCTGACCAGTTCGCCATTTCTACAGAAGGAAGAACAAAAGAAAATGAGTTTAAAGTAGCAAGGGAGAGCTTGCTTTTACATTTGAAGGGATTTCTTGATTATAAAATATCATTAAGCATTGTCTATGGCTACCAAGAGACATAATATAATCTTTGAAGGTGTTTCAAATGGAATGAACACCCACCTGGTTGGAAGGCTTAAGAGTTGGCCTGCTTTATTGCAGAGCTGAGCCAGACAGCCTCCTGAGGAATTTAACAGTTCTATCATGGTTATAAAATAACAGTCATTTTCCTTTCTTATCCATCTTTAAAAATAAATTTACATTATTTATCTTAACGCTTTATTTGACAATGCCAAGAGATGACTTTCCTTACAGATTTCCTATCTATAAATAAGGACACTTCTTGTTTTCTGTTTTCTTTCATTTATTTAACAAGTGTCTATTGAGTGCTGTCTCTCTACAAAGTACTGTGCTCAAATCTGTGAGTGATACGGATAACTGGACTTATCCTTCCTTTACAAACATTTGCTGGGCACCTCCCCTGTGCTGCACACTATGCGACATACTCTGAATTCAAATACCTGTGCAAAGATGGCTCGAAAGAGCTCACAGTCTAGTGAATGAGAATAAGTAAGCAGAATTGCAATACGATGTGATGAGGCTTGTGCCAAAGGTAATGAGCAGGCAGCCTTGAAACATATGGGACATGGTGGATGCAGCTTATACAGATTGTGGGAATTTCTGAAGTTTGGGAAGAGTTTGCTGGAAGAGGTGACATCTGAGCTGAATTGGGGGTATGGTGGGAAGGGAGCCCAGTGTTCTCTAAAATGCCAAGAGGACTATCATATGAACTGATTGTGTCTACCTAGCGAGATATATAAAAACATTTGTTTCATTTTTTATCAACTAAAATGTTATTGATTCTGTCCTCTGCCCTTTCTTTGATCTTTAATAAAACAATGAAATCTGATTTACAGTCAGTTCTGTTATAAGATGACATGCAGGTTTATAAATCCATCATGTTGCACAGAAAATTGTAGCTTATGGGGAAATGGGGTTAGGGGCAAACACAAAAACTTCATCAGGGACACACAAAATTAAAAAAAAAACCTAATAAAAAATGGTAGCACAATTTTGCAGGTGTTAAATAGTTAAGCAATACATACTGGCACTACAGTGGAACATAGATATTACAATAAACATGGCAGAGGACCTTGATAAAGATTTGGAGTTTACTTGTGGAAGTCAATTAGTGGGTGAAGTGGTAGAAGGAGGTGATCTGGAATTCGACAGAAAGTTGTGACAGCATATGGGAATGAATGTGGCTCACAGCTAAGTCATAACACAGGAAGTGTAATGAGAAGTTTGAGATGTATGCTTGCGTGTGTTTTGTAAATTTCTCCACAGTTCAGATCAGCTGGGTATGGTTTTCTGTGCTCACCTGGTATTTCTCACCAAGAACTCGGCCCTAAGCAGATCTGAAATTTGCATTATGCTCTATTTCCTAATATATAAATCCTGTTGGAGCAGAGTTGCAATTTCAAAACAAGAACTGACTGTATATTGTTGCAAATTAAGTTCATAACAGTTTTTCACTTATCTCCTGAATTTTCAGGATAATATATTTAGATTCTATGGGACATACCAGGATTGATTCCTCATAAATCCAGTTTTCTACTGATATAGCAACCTCCATTTCTTCCAGAGCAACATTTTACTCTCAGCTTCTCTAACAGAGGAGCATCCACGGGGAACTTGGCAAAACAGGTAAAGGCCATTTGAGTACAAATAGTGTTTTGCAGTCTGAGCCTCCATATCTGCAGCAATACCTGGGGAGATGTAGTAACACGGACAGCGGGTCTTTTTTCTTTTTTCACTCTGGCAAAGTAAATGGACAAAATTGCAAAGGAAAAATCATGGAAGAGTGGGGCTTTGGCTATGGATCAGCCTCCACTATCAGGCAGGCAGAAAGAATAGTGCCTGTAGGAATCAAAGTGTTGCCTTTCACTAGGGAGACAGTAGGTCCAAAGAACTGGTCTTTTCTTTCTGCTCCCTCCGTTTTGGCAGTGAGTATAGGTTCTGATCTAGGAGAACAGGAAAACCCCACTGGAGGAAATTAAAGTTAAGGGCAGAGAGGTAGCAGCTGAGGAGGCAAGTCAGGCCGTGTCCCTTATTGGGCCCCTGTCTCCTTTTGAAATATTTTCCCCCACAGAATCTATAAAAAGGATGTTTTGCTATCTATGCAATGTAGTGGTCATTTTTTTCTACCGAATCCAAGTGTTCCTGCAAGAAAAGCTGCTCTTGGTCATGTTATCTAAGAAAGTGGCGAAGAGACTGTTTTAGATTTGGGTTTGGTAGCAGAGGGTCATCGCAGGCAGTTCACCGTGTGTTCCTGAAGTGGCCACAGTCCTCTTGTTCATGCCGAACCTCTGTGTCACGGCCTCAGAGAGACCTGACTCCCAGTATGACAGCTCCAATATAAAAGTAGGGAGCTGAAGGGTTAAATTACACCAGATGATACAATCCTTACACAGCCTCAAGCAAACATTCAACTGACAAAAATGTTATTGTATGTTCTCTCTTGAAAGCCTTAAGATATGCTTGGGTTAATTAGATTTCCAAATATGCAAATATGCCCTAGTGAGGTTTTTCTGAAATGCACCATTTTAAAATTATGTAGCATGGCATTAGTGTTCAAAATACGGAATTGTGAGACAGCCTGAATAGCTTACTAACATATCATATAAATTCATAATTGATCAAACCCATTTATTCCCCACTGTCCACATTATACTGTTCAAATTGGGTTAGAAAGTTTTATGGAAATTAGGTTCTCTAGCATGCTTTGGGGGAAGATCAAGGAGTAGTTTAAATTACAGCCGTAGCTCTTCAAAAAATGTCAATTCACTTGTCTCGATATCAGTGTTTCCAACATGCTCAGTTTAGGGAACAAGAGGCTTCTATAACCCCGAGACTGTGGATCACCTGAAGGAAATTAAAACACAAACTTTCATCTGAAGCGGGAAAAAATATTTTAGCAAGGTCATTTGAAGTGATTTCATATTGTTCACCTGCTTATGCCAGTGAATAATTTTAAGATTTCAACTTCTGAATAGGTTAGTTTTTGACATATTAGATTTTCCTTTAGAAACATGTCATTTATTTGGGTGTTCTCTATAAATGGTTTTCTGGTTAACTGAAATGTTTGTGCTGTGTCAATTAAGTAATTAATAGTTTTTCCTGGTAACCTTTCTAAAATGCATTACATCTTTCAGTCCTATGTTAAAAAGAGTATATATACTAAAATATACCAAACATAAGCTAACAATTTCTGGATAACTCAGATGTGCTGTGCCCACAGGGCCCACTGAGGTATGGACCACTGTTTATTTATCCACACTTTTAATGACCTAAAGCACGAGGTTGGCAAACTTTTTCTGTAAGGGCCAGACAGTAAATGTTGCTGCTACTCAACTCTACCATTGCACTGTGAAAGCAGCCAAGATAATATATAGTGAACAAGCACAACTGATTTCCAATAAAACTTTGTCATCGAACAGGCAGAGGTTGAATTTGGCCTGCAGGTTGTGGTTTGACAGCCTCTGACCTCAGCTACCATTTTTCTTGAGTTACTTTTTTTGAAGTTCATCATGGTCATTTCTTGATGTTTTGATGTTCTTATATTCCTTCTTTTAGTAGTATCTCACACCTTTCTATTTACTGCTTTTGATGTGCTCTGGACTTAAACTACAAGGAAAACAACTAGTTCGTTATGATTGTACCTAAAATAAGAGTCACTAGACTCCAAAGGAGGGTCAAAGGGCTTTCCAGCGAAGAAAGCGCATAGTGCGTTTACTATAACTTTTCTTCTCAATGCTTGCTCAGAGGCCATTTTTTATTTATTTTTAGGTTCTTGACCAAATTGTTGATATGTAAAATAACTTTTGTGTTAAAAGGATTTTGTTATGGTTCACTGGGTTTTTGTAACTATACATCACATTTGCTTAAAAGTAAGAACAAATTTTTCAACTACATTTTCATGGGCATAGTTTAGTGTGTCTCGTCCAGTGTTTTCCATATTTATGAATAGTTTATCAAGAGTAACAGATGTGTCTACTCTAAAAGAAGAGACTAAATTGCCTTTCAGATGAGAAGAAATTGCCCTGCCCTCACCATGATGAGTGTATGATAATATTTTATGCTTACTCTTAGGTTTATTTTATTCAAATAACTAAACTTTGTTTTTGAGTTATTGGGAACTCTAATCTGCCCACAAAGCTGAGTTGTTGAGAGCACTGGACCTGGGTTCAAATCATAGCTCTATCATTTATGGCTGTGTGATGTTAGGAAAGTTACTTAACTTTTCTGAGCCTCTGCTCTTTCATCTATAAAACAGGTGACAAAGGTACCTACCTGAGAGCATTATTGTCCTGTTTCTTTGATGTTGTTGCCCTTATTCCTCCTCTTTTTCCTCCTCTTTTTCTCAAATCCACTATAGGTTTAAAACTTAACGTGCTATTTAAATTACACAATCCTTTTAAGGCCCCTTTTCTTTCTATTTCATCAATGAAGCAGGTAATACCTGAGATTAGATAATATAATTTGTCTTATTTTCAAATAGGTGGCCACAGTGATGCATGGAATATAGGAAGTAAGGATTTGAAAAATTAAAAAGCTATTTTCAAGTATAGAAAATATTATCTTATCACTTTTGCTATTACATTATCAGATGTTTAAGGTATTATTTACATCTCATTTTAGATACATGCTAGATAAAATAGTGAAAATGTATTAAACAGATCCTAATATAACATCTGCCAGCTCTAAGAGAAAGTGATAAATTTAGTTGTCACTATTGGTCAGCAAGTTCTTTCATGCCTGCATGTCTAAGAAGTTCCAGAGATTTAATTCTATTATTCAATTTCCTGACTGCTGTCACCAGAAGACTTTAGGAAGATCTAGCTTACTAAGCAGCAATTATCCAACAGTTAGCGTTCTAATCATTTCTACAGAAACATCATCCCCAGTCTCTTTCGTATATACAATTTAAAATTGTACCCAAAAAAATTATCTAAACTCACAAGGACCCCAATAATGATATAAATAGTATAGTTGATGGAAAGTGCCCTGCATGGGTAATTAGGCAAATCACATTGGTACCTAGAGCAAGTTGCTTAATCTTTACAGGCAAGAGTTGTCCCATCTTTAAAATAAGGAGATGGGACGTCTGGTATTACAATGGTAGAATAAAAACATTTCTGCACCCTTCTCATGAAAATCACCCACCAAACTAGGTAAAAGAAGCACAAATATAAATTTAAATTGTGATTAAAATAAGAGATCACCTTAGCCTAAAAACATAACCTGTGAAGCTGGAAGAATAATAAATAATTGGGGTAATGAAAAAGGTTTGGAAATAGTGGTGATGGATATACAATAATGTGAATGTAATTGTTGCCACCAAATTGTGCAGTTAAAATAGTTAAAATGGCAAATTTTTAATGTGTATTTTACCACAATAAAGGAATAAGTGAGTTAGAGAGAAGGGAGGTCAAACAAAAATGCTTACAGGTTCAGGGTACCAAAGAACAGCTAGCCAATTTGCCTCCCAGAAAAGGTCTGAAATCGAAGGCCAGATAGTGATAGAAGGTGAGAGCAGTAAAAACAGGTATTGATTGAAAATGTATACTGGTTGCAGCTATACCTCTCTATGTCCCTTTCTCTACATCTCCACTGTCCCTGGTCGGATGACCTCATACTTACATCAGGGGATGCAGGAGCAACGCTCTTGGGAAGGCGGAATCGGAGAAGTCTCAGGACTTGGAGATTGCACGGATGGAAGAGGGTGAGGGACTATGTTGAGAAGATGGACGAAAGTCTAATACTAAATGTGAGGCTCTGGCCTCTTCCCTGATGAACTCCAAACCACAGATAGTCAGGGCTTATCCCTTTGAGCTGTCTCACTAGAGGAGTCACAGCTGATTTGAAAATATGGAGGTCAAGAGCCAAAGCAATGGCTGAAAGGGTTAAGAGTTGTTTTTCCAGGAGGGAGGAGGGGAAGTGATGAGACAAGTACCTCACCCCTAAGTTTTTAACAGAACTTTTATTATTGTTTGATTTCTAAACTATATACATGTAATACATTGTGCTTTTTTTTTTTTTTTTTTAATGATTAAAATAGATTTAAAAGACATAAAATAAGGGACGATTTCTAAGAGCCCATCTTGCCATGTTTTGGTCATATTCGATCACATTACCCTTTATAGAAAATAGTGTTTCTAGACTCTTTTTTCCCTAAGGGTGAAAAAAAAACCCACTAAAGTAGCTATTTCTAAGAAGTGCTCATTTGAGTCATCATCTTTTATATGTAGTATATGTTTGCATTTAGATACATATTTTTCCATGTAGTAATTACTTGTCTATACACTAGACTATGTCTCTTTCAAGATCACTAAATTAGTCATAATTCAGAATGCCTACAAGTATAACCTGGACTGGGCCTAGCTTCATTTATATTTTTTTCTGCTAAGACACCATTGACTAAGTAATGGAATAAGGTGTTTAAAACCACATTCGAGGGAGGACTGTCCTCCCTGATACCCAGATGCTTCGCACTTGCATGGACGTTGTGTGTTAATTACAAAGGCCTCCTGTACTTTAGAGAAGGCCTCGGATTTTATATTTTGCAGCATCTTATTTCCATACAGAGATATCTCATTGGACTAGTCACTAATAGGCAGGTATTTTAATTCATTTTTATGTATCTAAACAATGAACCGATTTACCAGACACTGTTATAATAGGTATTTTTCAGCAGACTACTACAGTTGATTTATGCAGTTCTTTATGTGTGCTCTCATGAAAAGACCATTTTCATCTTTTGTTTTTATTTTCCAAACATACTAAGGGTCACCAAACCTCTTTGGAAATTGCTTTTGAATAGTCATTCTTTGTGTGAAAAAACTACAGTATATTCCTTAAGTGAAATTCAATCAACTACTTTTATGGTAACTGGGCTTAAAAGACATCAGTGAAAATACCCACACAAGCTCTTAAGATCAAGGCATTTGTTTCAGCTGACTTTAGTATGTACTTATCCATTGTGCATCAAATAATGAGCAAAATAGCCAGATTTCTAATAAGCGAGTACAATATAGACAAAAGAGAACACTGATTTAAGGTCCTAGTGTCAAATGCGGTAAAACACTCTGTTTATAGCAGGTCAGGCTTGGGTTTACAATTAGCACTAATTACTGAGAGGGAAAAAAATCAAAACCGCAGCTTTAAGGAAGGACACTTTTCACTGCAAGATCAAAGCCAGTCTCTGCAGAATAGGGAAGCCTCTACCACTTAATTGCATTGAAGTGCTAATTGGATTGTAAGGAACTTTCATGAGTTCCTCCAATTAGCCAGCCATCCCTGACGAAATCAGAAAAGAAGAGATTATGAGTTCTTAGAGCTTTTGTCTATATGGTTGCCATTTGTATACCTGAGTGAATGTAGCCTCGCCTTCTTTTTATGCAAATTGAGGTCTTTGGGGTCTCAGTTATTAGCTTCTTTTAAATAGCCTTTAAGGTAAAGCTATCCATTCTATACAAAGTCTTAACTATGTGCTAATGATAATGGGACATTTAATGGGAACTATCATTTTTATTAAGATTCTTAATTTAAAAGATGAAAATTGGTGCAGCTTCTTGGCTCAGGATTATCACTCATGCAGTTAGGATCCAGTTAGGATATTTGTATTACATTTGATATTTGTATTACATTTAAGTACTTTTCACTTTGGGTAATTTTTTGGAAGGAATAGATAATCAGTAATTTCATGGCGTTTATTCTCTAAGTAATAATTTTTATCCCTGAGAATTATTCGTGGCTCTAATTGTGCTTTGCCCGTGTACTGCATCCCCTGTGATTTTTATTATTGTTGTTTGATCACATAAGGCAGCAACAAATCTGCCAGCTCACCACATGAACACTCATATGACAAAGTGATCTCTTTAGGCAAAATTATTCATTTGGATAAGGAAAATGGGAACCTTTGCTTAATGCCAGGTCATCCCTACATAAAGTGAAGTAAAAAAATTAGCAGCCATGCAGTGAATTCACCTGTCCATATTAGACTGGGACCATAATAAATCTTAAAAAGCTCTTACTGACATAAAAATTATTCCACTTTATTCACATTTCACAAACTTCGTTTATTTTGAGAAAGGTGCTAGGTCTCCTTAATATATGCAAAGGAAGACAAACTTACGCATTTATACAGGATTTTTAGATGTTCTGTGTTAACTGATTACCTCATTAACTGGAAAAAAACCTACTTCCCACACTTTACTTTCTGTTATATAAACTCTAGAGTGAGTTTCCAAATAATAAAATTGTTGATTTGTGTATCCAAAATTTGAGTGTGCTAAAGATAACAGAACAGTGTCATAGAGAATTTCATGATTTTCCATGCTCCCAGAGATATTTCATGCCCAGTTTTTTTATTTTATAATAAATGGTGATATTATAATAATAATGGTCCCTACTATGTATGCAATTGGTACCAATAGGCATTTTACACACTTTATCTCTCTTACAATAACACTCAAAGAAAAAGTAGTGCTATCCTCATTTTACAGATGGGAAAACTAAAGCTTAGACAGGTTTAGTACTTAACACAAAGGTTTGTTTTAAGTAACACAACTACTAACTAGAAA
Organism: Pteropus alecto; assembly: GCF_000325575.1. Classification (NCBI taxonomy): domain Eukaryota; kingdom Metazoa; phylum Chordata; class Mammalia; order Chiroptera; family Pteropodidae; genus Pteropus; species Pteropus alecto. The sequence continues at coordinate 33,713,976 of NW_006436298.1, read as the reverse complement.
GAAAAGCCAGGATTAAAATCTAGTTTTTTCTGACTTCAAAGTCTTTGTTCTCAGCTCATTAAAATTAGTAATCTAATTAGATCTCTCCTCTTACGTTTAGTCTTAGCACTTTGTACATATGTTATATAGGAGTATAATTTATATCTATGTGCTGTTTTTGTTTAATTTCTCATTCCCCATTTAGAAAGCAAGGGACTGTGTCTGTCTCATTCATCAGTGCCCAATAGGAGTGCCTGGCCCACAGCAGGCCCACAATTAATAATAGGTGGATGGGTGAGCCAGTACCAGAGCCATAGGCTTCTAACTCCCAAGCTAACCTTTTAAGTATTCTGGTAGGGTTCTGGAATTTATAAAATTATTTTGTGTTTTAGTAAAATTATTTTGTGTTTTAGTAAAAGATCAGGATTCTAGAATCCTATATATAAAAATAACAAAATACCTTATTCTTTGATAATGTGTGGTTACTTCTTCCAAATATTTTAAGCGTATTTTTTCTTATTATAAACATAACTTTCTGTTACAAATAAAAACCTTCCCTAGAGGAGGATGGGTTTTCTATCATGAAATTACTCAGGTAGCTTTTTAAAATTAGATTATTGGGTTGGTATGCATTGTTTAAAATAACTGCCTTCTCTATAAACTTTTATGCTTTCGCCAAATTCTGGCATATCTACTAGAACTTCTATGTACACCTTGAAATTACTAAAGTTGTTAAAAGAAATTTATCAGCTATGTAAATTTATTGATATTTACTTCTTTGTTCTAATTATGAAGAAAATAATTAGCTTATGGTTAGACAAGTTTTCTTAAAATAAAGTTGTTCATTAAACAAAACCTGTTAGTTTCAAAGAAAATGGCCCATAGACATATTCTAAAATGCATTTAAGAATGTAAAAAACAAACAAACAAAAATCTCATTTGTAATGTGAGGTAATAGCAATAAATTCTATGTAACGGTCTTGTGAATTTTGTATGTAAATGCTATATCTTATTAATATATATTCTTCATCTTTAAAATGTGAATAATGCCAATATCGAAGGGCATGTGTTGTGTACGAGGCCTTACAGAGTAGATGGTCAGTAATTGGCAGCTCTTTATGTAGTGGAATGTTAGTAGTCACAAGGAAAGCATGAGTTATTAAATGATGTTGTTAATGGTGTTTTATCCTACATAAAAAGTTTGGTACTATAAATCCTAACATATATCGTTATATATATTTTAATTTTTTGTCAATATATATCTCATGAAATTTACCATTTTAACTATTTTTAAGTGTACAATTTAGTGTACACATTAAGTACCTTCTCACAGTGTTGTGTAGCCATTAGCACTATTTCTAGAACTTTCCAAACAGAAACTGTGTATATATTTTACTTTAACTGTTTAAAGATTTAGACAACAAAAATGTATTTAACAGATCGATAGTGAACATTTACTCTGTCCTTTTTTACTTTACAAAGACATTTCACTCTCTTAAGAGTCCTATTTACCATAAAAGATTATTAAACAAAAATTAGCATTATAAATATCTTGATCTTTTCTTTCCCAAACTTCAAGAACCCATTTCCTGTCCTTTGTTCTCTGCCACCTGTTCCCACATACATATACCCCAAACACTTGAAATCAAAAGTTTAGTTGAGAAAGCAGCTGAGATAGGCTTTCTCACGTCTAAATGAAAGCATTCTCAAACTAGGTGTCTTTTAAGAAATAAATGTTTATCAGAAAAAAACGTTTTATTCACATTGTGCCATGTTTTGACTGATTTTGTTTTAACCATGAGTTTGAATCATATATGACTATTTCCTTTGTCCTTGCCCCACTCTTAGTATCCACTTCTCATCGCCATGGAAGTGCTCATGTTTGTGCCTCTTGCATGTATTGCATATTCTGCCTTAAGTGTCCCTCCCCAACCTGGACCCCCCACTACTTTGTAGCCACACTGGTTCTTTCTATTGCTTTATGCTCAGCTCAGACTTTACCCTCTCAAGGAAACTCTCTGGCACCCAGCCTCCTCTTTAGTCCCATAACTTCTCAAGCATACCTTCTAGTAACCTATAGCACATTCTACTGAGAATAAATACTTACTCTCCTTTCCCTCTAGATTGGGAACTCCCTAAGGCTTGGCATTTGTGTCCCTGTTTCCTAGCATAGTACCTGGCAAAGAGGAGTTGATCAGTAAACAGTTTTAAATAAGTGTTAGAATTTTTTAAAAAAATTTTAACACTATTTGGTTAAAATAGTGTTAGAATTTTTCCAATTGTAGCCAACTGACCAGACCCACGTATAATGGATTGCTATATTTGTATTTTCAGTCTAACAGAAACCTTTGGGGTTATTCTTGAGAGTAGATAAATGAGCAGCTGTGCATGTCAGAAGACTTAGTGAGAACAGGTTGAGTCCCAGGACCATGGATAAATGAGTAATGGCCCACATGAAAAGCGAGGCATCCAGAGAAGCAAAAATAGAAAGGGATTGAGAACCGACAGGAACCATAAGTTCTCCAAATTTGCCTTCTTCCCATATCATTCCTTTCCTTGATTAATCTGAATATCAGTTTCCACAACAGAGTAAAGCCCTGGGACTTGTGTGCCATGTGAGAAGGAAGGTGCACAGATTAATTTCAGTCGTTGAGAACAGACCGACTGAAACTTCCCTGCAGCAAGTATGGATTTTATTACAAAGTGCTGAATAAGCCTCCTAGAGCTCTTCTTGCCTTTGTGAAGCCATGTTAGTTCCAAAGACAAAAAAAAAAAAAAAAGTATAAAAGAAACAGGGAACTCAGGCCATTTCTAGCCACAACTTGAGCAAATCACTTTAAGCTTTATTCAATGTCAATCAAGACCATGTTGGAAAGTACCTGATACTGATGTTTTTAGTTACAAACAGCAGGCATAGCCCTCAGGTTAGAAGAACCATTATAACAAAACTTTGTATATTGGGGATGTGAACTTTTATGCATAATAAATCTACTCCTTTTAAAATATAACATAAGATGAAGCAATTAACACACTTTTCTCAGTGTTAACGTTGAAATGTACCAAGCAAATCAGCTAGTGAATTTGATGAGTGAGTGAAAGGGGGTATGAGTTTGATTAGAACCAGGTGAAAAGCAGGTGAGGCACATCACAAAATGCACACAGAAATAAAATCTATCTGGATAATAAAGAGTCGCTTGCATGCATATGAGTGAGCGTGTGTGTGATTATATAGCAGCCTTGTTTATTAAATGATGGTCATGACTCAAAACACTTTAATATTTTATGTAAATGAATAAATATTTCTGAACACTTCTCTTTATACGAAGTTGTTTTGTACTCTGCTAGAACCAGAGTTCTGTGATTTGTAATTTCACCTATCAGCATCCCTAAACTAAGGTTAGTGACCATCCCTTAATGCAGAGTCCCCCCCTCCCCCCACCATAAGGAGAACAGTTCCATGGCCCAAGCACTCATCAGAAATATCATGGGGTATTGTACATGTGAGAGAAGGTGCTTTGATGTCAACACCAAGGCTGTTACCATGGAGACCACATGATTCAAGTCACTTCCTGATGCTAAAGCACCTGATCTTCATGTCTCCACTAATTTCCATAGAACCTTGTCTATACTTGACATTTTAAACTCTAATATGGCAGAATTTATTTTAAGAAAATGTGTGATCTCCCCCATCATTCATAAAACTGAAAATGCAAAACTTTGAAAGATATGCAATAATCCCTATAAAATTTGTACTTGATGCAATTTTTCCTTCATTCTTTCATTTTCATATTTCTTAGCATTATGACAGGATTATTTTCCATGAAATTTTGAATGTTATTCTTTTAATATAGATACCTCTGAGAAAGCACAGGCCTGTATAAGATAAAGAAAATGGGTCACAGAGCGTTAGCTGGCAGCTACATCACCTGGAAAGAGACAGGACTTGAAGAAGAGGCTATTGTTTAGGTACATGCCAGGAGCGCCCAGAGAAGTGTTCGTTTTAGAGCCCTGCACAATTCCTCAAAGAAACAAGCCCGGAACTTGAGTGATTCCAAAGCCTCCCTTAGATTTATATTATACGTAGACTGCTAATGAACAAGTTACAGTTTGAACAGGAGCAGTGGTCATTGCAGGAGCAGCTGTTGAAGGATGGGGACCCTGGTAACTTTTCTTTTGGAGATTAGGAAGGAGAGCTTAATGATACATTTTTCGAGGTGTACAAAATACAAACATGCTACAGGTCACTTTTTTTAAATAAAAAAAAAGAACCTTTGGTTTCTTGTAAATTTTGTCTAATTTGTCATGCTGTTTATACTGAACTCTAGTTGTATAACATCAACTTGAAATAAAATTAAATAGGAAATGGATGATTTAAAGAATGAGGCTGTAAGATAGAAGAGCACGTAATAATTATCTCCACATTAAGCAGCTAAGTCATTTGTGTTTCGGTGCTTTTTAAGGACAAGGTAACTTGCGCTGTCCTAGCTATAGAGAGAGAAATAATTCAAGCTTTTCTTTCTTCACAAACGGAAGTAGGAAAAGCTAAATGAGATGTCGATTCTCAAATCTGAGCTGGCTGAAATGCAGATCACTCCGTACAGTATATCTTTTGTTTTGACAGTAAAGGTTTTATATTATTAGTCAATAGGAGTCCTATAGCTAAATAAGAGGAAACATTAGTGGCCCACGAAGTGAAAGGAGCAATTTAAACTTAAAAAAAATAAAAATAAAGGAACAGTTTTATGTGCTGAGAATAACTAACAAAAAACAGAATCTGGGCTATCTTTTCTTTTTCTATTTTTATTCATGATGAATCACTTTTTTTTCAAGCCACTCCATCTCTGTGTACCGTAGTTGACTCATAATCATAAGGGAGGTAATTATGCTCTCCACCTGTTATAACATGACCATTGTACTATTTCAACCTGGATCTTTTCTCTATCACACCAACAATTAAGAATTCACTACATGGACACAGGGCCTCACACCCTGCGCAGGATGTCTGGGTCCCAAACTGCTTTTTAAGGATGCGTTCTGCATATTGACGTCCATCAGCCCATAGAATCAACTAGGTTGTCTTAAAACTGCTCAGTGAAAATGGGAAATAGAGACTTAATTTTAAACATTTTTCTTTCCCAATTCAACTGAATCACCAGGAAGTTTCTACCACAATTATATTTTAAGTATTCGCAAACTATGTGCTGTGCAGTCAAAACACAATCAAAAGTATTTATTTTTGTTATGTGTGTACATAACTGTGCTTATGCTGTTGGGCATACAAAGCAGCTTAGGTTGCACCTGAATTGATGTGGGCAGAGAGCTCCAAAGTATCTTAGATGGAGAAATGGAATGTTTCCCTAATTGAAGAATCAGATATCACTAATGAGTTAAAATCTGTGCAAAGCTCTAAAAAATGACGTGCAACTTTTTCTTCACTAATATCAGTTTTAAGTATGGTACTTTTTAAGTAATGTATTTCTATATGTGTAGTCTAAATATTTCTATACGTATATTCTAAATATATTCTAAATAGGAATTAAAGATTCTTTTCTTCCTGCGTGATTTTTTTTTGTAATTTAGCCCGAAGCTATTTTTTCTAACTAATGAAAAAATCTTGTTTCCTTTCTCTTTTTTTCCAGTGTTAGAACTGTTTATTAGCGTGTTACTTCCTGATCACACTAATTGGCTGAGTATAGTGGAACAGTAGATGGAAGCAGATGTTGTTTACACCCACTCTTCCTGAGTCTCTGTCCCCATTATCCTCACCTGGATTACTTATAAAGCCAATGCCCTTTGTCCTCTTAGCTGTATACTCTGGTATAAAGATCCTTAATCAGTGACACTAGAAGGTTGAGAAAGCACAAAGGAAAGAAAGGAATAATCAAGAAGTGACTATATTAAGCAAAGCACTGAAACCATCTAAATTTAAAATTAGAGGACTCAACCTTACAATCCTAAAGGTGACAAATTATGTCTTAATTTAAATGAGGAATCTATGCAAATTTACTTGCTACTTCCTCACACTATTGGTACCAAGATTTGGGCACAGAGAAAATCCAAGAATTTACCTTTGTTTTGGAACCATTTCTTCTTAGTGCTTCTCTTGACTTCTTCTTAGGGTTTCATCAGATCATCTTCTCTTGGGGAGTTAGGAGCATATCACCCCAGAATAGTTTCTTTTATTGGCTACTGTTTTGAGGTACATTCGGTGGTCCAGCTGCAGAACAAATTAATTGTCACTGTGGGGATTGAACTAATAATACTATCTTTGAGAGCCTCCTGTGTGCCAGACATTTAACATAAATTTTCTTTAATACCAAAAGCACCTCTTGAAGTACTAAAATTCTTATTTTCAAGATAGGGAGCCCAAATCTCAGGGAGTTGAAGTAACTTGGCCAAAGTTAAATTTGAAAGGGAAGACTGAGAGTTGGAGCCTTCCTTCTACCTCACCTCAGACCACTACACACCTCGTGTCTTTGGAAAGGAAGCTGGAGATTACCAGTACCAAGGTGTGCACAAGTGAGGTGGCCAGCCGAGTCCTTTTACCGCACTGGTTCTGAAACCTTATTGTGCAAAATAAGTGCGTGGGAAGCAGAGTAAAACTGTAGATCCCTCTTCATACCTGCAGAGACTTCAGGAGTCTGAATTGTTAATAAGTATCCCAGGTCTTTCTGAAGCAGATTTCTGCTTTAAAAATTGCTTTTCTAAAGATAATAATAAAATTATCTATATCTGTCTATCCTTCCATCCATCCATCTATCATGTGTATATATATATCTGGAAGAGTTATTATAATAATTTTTACTTGAAGGAAAAAGAAATTGACTTCTCTTGCCACAAGATGGTTAAATTTTTGATAGTTTTAAAGTCAGGGCTTTACAAAAGTCAAGCATTTCGTCTGTCCACTGTAGTGTTGATTTTACTTTCTTCAGGTTAATTCAAGAGGTCATTGGTTTTTGAATTAAGTAATTTCAGGTATTGCTAAAGATGTTTTCATTTTGATAAGATCAGAATTTTATTTAAGAAGAATATCAATTAGTGTTTTGAGGAAACTTTCTTTTGACAATTTATAGACATAGACATTGATTTTAATTAGTGGGCACAACTTATTTTTAAAGCTCTTTGGGAGGTAGGCTATCTGAAACCAAACATAAGAGTAGGTTACCTTGAGAATGTATGTCTCGGATATAATAATTAATTGGAGAAAAATAGGTGTAGTGACACTTTTTTTGTTATGAGACAAATTTTTAATTTAAAAATTAGTTTTCCATAAGCCACTGCATTTTTCATAGAGAAAGGCTGTTTGTGACACTCACTGAAGTGCTGTAACATTTTGCTAATTTAAAAAAGGTCTGCTTCAGATCGATTGTGACCTTATCAATGGGATGATCTCATTCATCTCCTTTGGAGAGTCCTGTCACAGGGAGCTGCAGTAGCTCTGAGCTGCTTCTCCTCTGATTGCAAAATTAACATTAAGGAGAGAGTTTCAAATCCATTTGCGGTAAAGTGAAGCCTCTTTGTGATCTTTCTTAGTTATTAGTTTTCAAAAAGTGAAACATCTTTGGATTTTTTCATAGTTATTTGATTTTAAAAAATCACAAACTCATGCTACCGATAGTCACGCTTTTTTTTTTTTTTTAAGATGAAAAGCTATTTAGGTGAGAGGGAGAATGAGTTTGTGACATCTGTTGAATTTATGGTTCTTTTGGACCAACTCTACCTCCTGATTAATGCATTAAGTTTGTTCATATAAATTATTCTGTTGTTTGTTGGAAATAATTTTCAGATATTAGCAAATATAAAAAATGGAATTTCTTATAGTTCACTAGTTTTCAACATTTACTTCTAATGAATCATTTTGTAATTTCAAAGAATAATTTTATTTCCTTGAAGTAGAGTAAAATTTAGACTGTTTCAAAATGCATTCATTACATGTTCTGTAGTTAACATATCTAAGGTATGTCAGGAAATTAATGAGATTGAATTTCTTTCATAGCTTTCAGAGTAAATCTCTTGACTTTAAAGTCACATTTTGTATCAGAGAAGTAATTGTGCAATCTATAGTTCCTTGAGTCTAATTTTATAGGTAATAATAAAAATGAGAAAGTTAGTTTTCCTATAAGTAACCTCTTTAACTTCTTTGCTGCTTTTCACATCTATTAATTTTGCCCTAACCATTTCAATTTTCTAATATTAGTTTATCTCAGTTTTCCTTCGTTTTTAGTCATCTGTGATCAAAACCGTTTTCTCCCCATTTGCTCTCTTTTCATTCATCTCACCTTAAAATTTGTTTCTTCTCTTGTAGGCTGATGACTATGGTATTATCAACTTTCATTAACTAATTCAGAGGGGGAAAAGAATTTACTTTTGAGATTGTCATTCTCCTTGTGTACCAGTCTGAACAATTAAAATCAGCTGTCTTTGCTTACTAATGATTCCTCAAGTTAAATGTGGGAAATCGAAATAGGATGTTTTCCTTTAGAGGACACCTACACTACTACATAACAGTGCACCCTACATCACCCTACAGGCCTATTGACTATTGTTCAGTGCATGGTGCAGCCCACTTTCTGAACTGATTTTACCTAATGAGACAGCACTAACTTCTTAAAGTTGTTGCTATTTTAAATTATTTTTGTGTGATTTAGGTACACATCAGGAAAAATGTTTATTTAAATGACCCTGTTTTAGTAATATCCATATTACGTGATAATTATTTTAGATCCATTTTCTTATGTGCATAACTCTTTACTTTTCTTCCACTTGGAAATATTTTATTAAATAAGATGCTCTTTTAAGAGGAATACTTTTTCAGAACTCAATTTTTTTTGCTTTAATATTCAAAACTATCAGAAAATATTTGCAAGCATCTTTTTAAAAAACTTATTTTTCAACTAGATTTGACATTCAGTATTATTTTATATTAGTTTCACATATATAGCATAGTGATTAGACATTTATATATATATTTTTGCAAACATCTTATTTATTTTTTAGAGATATGTCAGCCAATAACATTACGGTGAAATATGATTCAATACAATGAAAATTTATTGAGTATCTACTGTATGTGCAAACTTTTCTAGGTCTTATGAGAAATACAAAACAATTTAAAGTTTGGTAATTAGTGATGCCATAAGATATATGATTAAGTATCAAAATAATTAGTAGACTCAATCAATGCTCCGAGGAAAGAGAAATCAGTATGAATTGATGACCTTGGAAGGCTTGGGTGAAGAGCTCGTATTTGCATTTGACCTTAAAAGATGGGTTTATTTCTATATAATCACCATCCAAAGAACTTGTAGTGATTATATTTAGAAGATGAAAGGAAAGAGTCAAAGGTGATTTTAAGCTTTTGTGCTAGGTTAACCTGTAGAGTAAGATGTCATTAGTGAAAAAAAGATGTCATGGCCTGGCTCGAGAGGGAGGGTGAAGAATCTGGTTTTGGACATTTGACGTGTGTTGTTCAGTAAGAAAGTAGAGATGCAAGAGATCATATGAGGCATCAAGGCTAAATGTGGACACAGTATTATATATATAGTAGAGAGCAGACAACTGAAATCGTAGAGTCCTGTGTTCTGTGCTCTTCCTTATGCCAACTAGGTGGGTAACTTTAGTCAAGTGACTTCATGGCTGCCAGCCTCCATTTTCTATATAGGAAATAAGAGAGTCCTGAGGTTCCTTGCATTTTAACATTCATAAAGAAACATTTCAGAGTTCCCCGCATGTAAGTAGTAGTTGAATCTATAGAAGTACATATGACCTCTGAGAAAAGAGGAATTTTCAGTGAGAGTAAAGGAGGAGGGCTCACCCTAGAAGAACACCGCAGTTTCAAATTTGAAGACAAAGCAGAAGGGAATGTGTTGTCATAGGGCAGATGATGGTGTTAAGGAGAAGAGATACCAGTGTGTGAGATGACAGAGACCATAAGCAGAGTAAGTAAGGAGACTGACAGAAGGAGTGACGGGCGATTCATGTCTCCTTATGTCTGATAAGACGGATATCACGTTGTGGCACCAGTGTAGTGTTTCTTAGAGAGTTTGTAATCACAAATTACAAGATATACATATGGATTTCACCTTATAATAGGCTTTGAATATTTATATGTTATTCATCAAGAGAGTCAAATTAACTTACTTTCTAAGAAGAGCTGGACGTCTTTGGGTTGAGTAATATTTACATACACAGTATAGTTTAGTCAGAATATATGGATGTTTTATTATACTGTGTGTATGCCATTTAAATAGTTAAAATAACCTTACTTTAATCTCTGATTACTTATTCCAGGTTTATGTTTTGGAAACATGCCAATTTTTAAACAGAACCACTGAAAACATCATTCAATTATCTCAGCTAATTCATGGTGTATTAAAATAACACAAACACATTTGTGAACCCCAAATTTGACATATGTCAGAAAACCATAATTCCTAGACACTCTCAAAGGCCTAATAGTACTTTCTTTCAAATTTAACACTTAAATAAGAAACAATTAAATTAAAATATACATAATGTCTAAACAACTCTGTGACTAGAGTGTACAAATAACTAATAAGGTTTATTACCAAAGATGATACTAAGATAATTTCAGTAATGTTGGAGGCAGATGTGGAAAATTTCTAACACCTAAAATATCCACTTTAATTTTAAGACTTAGATTCCAATTTTTATGCTATCAAAAGAGATAAAACCATAGAAAGGTTGTTATAGAAGAATGCAAAGAATAAATGTAAAAATTTTGAAAATTTTTTGGTTCTGCTATTAAATTGGAAGATATGTTCAGACTTACATCAAAAAAAAGAAGTAAAAATAAGTTTTTAAAACATATATGTATACACCTATCCTTGAGGTACTGTAAGTGTTAAAATAGTCAAGATTTTCAGAAATTTGTTGAGCTTAAATGAGGCAAGAAATATTTATTCTAATCAGTATTTATTCTCATGAGAATTTACTGTTTTTGTACAGATTTTTTTGGAACCATTGTAAGAAAAATGCTAAAAAGCCAATTAGATATTAAAAGAAAACTACTTTGGACAAGTAAAGGTTATTTGTATTCACTTCATAGAGTGCTATGCAGAGAACTTTTGTTGCCACCTTTGATCTATAAAAACAATGACTATCTTGGACTTTTTCCTCTATCTTCTCTTACCTCATACTTCTTAGGCAGTCTTCATCATTAAAATGTTTTTGATAAAATAAACAGCCATTTTTTTAGCACAACTAAAGGTACTAAATACTTTAATACATTATTTAATCCTCATGACTGTTATTCGTTTTTGCAGAGAAATTGAGACTTGAAGAGTTGAAATAAGTTGCCTAGGGTCACACAGGCGAGTCAGTGGCAGAGCCAGGATTCTAAACCCGTTCGCTTAACTCTTTTATATTTACATGTTCTGTATTTCCTGGTTATCTGCTCCAGCACCATGCCAGGGACGTGAAGATGAAAAAGACCTTTTCTCTGATCTCACAGCACTCAGTCTAGCAGGCTAGGGTCATTGCTTTTTATCGTGTGGTTCACCTGACAATATCAGGCCTGCCAGTGCCTGCTAGAGTAGATGTTCCTCTCAGGCATCAAGTGACAGTAGGTAAAGTCCCTGTTCTCACAGAATCTGCAAGCAATTTTCTGTCTTAACTCCAAAGTGTCTGTTGCCTAAAGCAAGCTCTCATCATGACACTATCAAGTATTTTCCAAGTCTTCTGGTATTCTCTCAAAAAAAAAAAAAAAAAAAAAAAAGTGGGGAGGAAATGGTACAGAGAATAAAGGAGGAGTATTACCTATGTGCACTGAAAATATGTTTATGCAGTATGAGTCAGAATTCTCAAACGTATCGAGCCCTAGACCCGAGCCAGTAATGAGACTTACTTTTTTCAGTTCCCTGTGCCCTGCTGCCTGGCCAGTCCATTATGACAACAGCAGCAACAACTGTGTTCAGCTCACCACATGATGACAGCCCTTCCAGTGTGTGCCAGCCATTTATTAGGACATTAGTGGCCAGCCATCCTCCAGATGCCCAGCCGTGACTATCGCACAAAGAAAACATTAGCTTTCTTGGATGTTGCTATTATAATTTGAAAATTAGTTTTGCCTTCATGGCTGCATCACATTTGGAATCTCTCTTTCATGTTGTTATTAGTTTGGGCTCATGGCGCTCATGATAACTGTCACACATTAATCACGTCCATCATGTGATTCTTAATTTGCTCTATTATGACAAATGGATTTAGACACAAACTTGCAATTACCTATTTTGAGGTTAATAACAGATTCGGGGTTGTAATTGGTTCCCAAATATTCAATTTAGGGAAATTATTTTTCACCCAGCTCTAAAACATGTTCTAAATGAGCAAATTGTATTTTTTACTATGACTGTAAAATTGTGCCAGATGAGACCCTATGAGACATCTGAGCATAGCAATATACCAAAATTTTTTACCAGAACAGAATATCTATGAATTCTGTGGGGTATTCTGCTGTTTACTATTATCTCATTTATCCACCCCATTTTTATCTGGGTCTCAAATTACTCCAGAACATTTTACTTCATAAACTCTCTCCTTGTGGGGAATACTGTATAGAGATTATTCTATTTTTAGAATGTTAGCATTTTCATAACTTCCTGCAATTATCATTTTTTAATATGATGAAGAAGAAGATATTTTAAAGGCTGCTATACCTTTTGATTTTTCTCTTGGACCTCTTTGTTAAGTAATGCATATTTAAAATGACTGCATATCTAAAACCATCCCAAAATTCTCTTTCCGAAGTGAGCAAAGGGACCTCTTGTAGGGTCCTTTTTGGTTACAGAGACTTCTTTTCCTGGAGGGTTTGCATAGACTAATGTTCCCCTTCTGCTACAACTCTCTCCTTACATACGAATTCCTATGTATCTCCAGGAAATGTTACACATTCGTCTATTCCAGAAAAATTTCCTTCTCTAACAAATCTTAGTAACAGGAAATTACAGGCAGATGGGATGCTAGTCAGCAAGTGACTGCAAAAAGTTGTGAGAGGTGGAAACATGGAAATTAGAGGTGGAAGACTTTCAGAAATCAGCTCTTTCAGAAGCTGTGCAGTATGGAGGCCAAGTCCTAGAGTCGAGAGGCCTTCATTTGACTCCCGTTTAAGCTGTTTCCTGTTGGACTGGGATAGGTCGCTTAACCTGTATCAATTTCCTCATCAGAAAAATGATAGTATCTATCTCTGAAAGTTGTTGTGAGGATTAAACGAGTAATTTATAAAGCTCTTAGCACATCATTAAGTGCTTAGCTGTTGTTATCTAGTCTCTACTCTTATCCACAAAGAAAATTCTTTCCACGTAGTTATTTTTCCTCCCATTTTTGAATAGTTCTAATAATGAGAATTGACTTGTGACTTCTATACTTTGGGTCTAGCTCTGCTCATTAGAATATATATAATGTATTTTCTATATAAAGGCTTTCCAAATATTTATCTATTCTCTCTTCGGGGTCTTTTTTCCCCCAAGGCTAATTACCCCTTAACTATCTCACTTCCCTTGACTACTTATATATTACATTGTATGTAGGACCCTTACCTTCCTACTTGTCCTAAATTGGTCTTAATTCACATGTTAATTTTGCTATTAAAATATGGTGCCTAGAATAAAACCAAATACTATCTGAAGTGCAACATGTGACCTCTCTTGTTTTAGATATAAATAGTATCATGGTCAAAGATTTCTTTATTTTTGTATGCGTGTATGAATTGGGTAGAGAGGTGATGTGGAAACCACTAGGCTCTTTTCTCTAAGATGCTTGCCTTCTCCTAAAATCCTTAAGGTCTTTCACATTAACTGTGAAACTGTCCTAAGCCATTTTTGTTACAATTGGGATTTTAACCCAAGTATATGACTTTATATAGTTTGCTTAAATGTAATATTCCCTTGTTGAGTCTTTATTGACTATAAAATATGCAAATAGTTATTTACTCATTGGCTGCTTGCTATGAACCAAGAACTATCATAAGCACTTTACAGGCAGGTTTTACTTCTTAGCTGTATTTCGTAGCATAAAATTTATAATATAAAGAGAGACCCTATAACTTGCTCAAGCTCACATGGCTAGTTAATGATGGGAAGGTAAACAGGAACCAAATCCTGTTTACCTTGAAGGCTAGGGAATGAGTGAAGATTTGATTCAAAAGCCATTGATGTAACGTTGAAGAATGTTCCCTGGGGAGTGGCCCAGCCAGGTTTGTGGGTTTAAAAAGATTTCTCTGGCTGCACTATGGAGTGGAGATTGGAGAATGGCCACAGGGCACCGGGGGTACCGCAAGGCTATTAGTTCAGGTAAGGCATGGCTGGACAGACAGAAGAGCAGCAAAAAAGTGAATGGTTCAAGATTTGTTCTGGAGTTTGAGCCTCAGGATTAGGTGGTTGGCTAGATGTGTGGTCAAAGAGAGGGAGGGCTCCAGGGTGACTCCCAGATTTCTAGCCACAAGATGACAATGATGATTGAAAATACAAATTAGTTAAGGAGAACTAATTGCTTCCATGATTATGTGCTTAGAAAGTATCTTAGTGGCCCTTGTTGAGTCTTTATTGACTATAAAATATGCAAATAGTTATTTACTCATTGGCTGCTTGCTATGAACCAAGAACTATCATAAGCACTTTACAGGCAGGTTTTACTTCTTAGCTGTATTTCGTAGCATAAAATTTATAATATAAAGAGAGACCCTATAACTTGCTCAAGCTCACATGGCTAGTTAATGATGGGAAGGTAAACAGGAACCAAATCCTGTTTACCTTGAAGGCTAGGGAATGAGTGAAGATTTGATTCAAAAGCCATTGATGTAACGTTGAAGAATGTTCCCTGGGGAGTGGCCCAGCCAGGTTTGTGGGTTTAAAAAGATTTCTCTGGCTGCACTATGGAGTGGAGATTGGAGAATGGCCACAGGGCACCGGGGGTACCGCAAGGCTATTAGTTCAGGTAAGGCATGGCTGGACAGACAGAAGAGCAGCAAAAAAGTGAATGGTTCAAGATTTGTTCTGGAGTTTGAGCCTCAGGATTAGGTGGTTGGCTAGATGTGTGGTCAAAGAGAGGGAGGGCTCCAGGGTGACTCCCAGGTTTCTAGCCACAAGATGACAATGATGATTGAAAATACAAATTAGTTAAGGAGAACTAATTGCTTCCATGATTATGTGCTTAGAAAGTATCTTAGTGGGTGACTACATGAATTGACGATAAAGTTAAAATAAGAGACTACTTACTTTCAAAATGCTAACTTCTCTATTACCTCATATCTTAAGGAAAAGTATATAAGACAGTGTCCTTAGAGGAAAAATCGAGGCTTCTTTTTTAAACCATAATTCCTAGAGAGATTTTTCTCTCTAGAAGAAAATGCCTTTTTCCCATGAGAAAAGTTGGCAGACAGCAATTCCCATTTGTTCCTTTATGTTTCCAAGCTTTTTAGTCTTCTCTGATATATCTCTATGAGATTAAATCATGAGTACATGTGTCTAAACACATCTGTTCTGTTCAGAGTATGTTTGAAATGTTTAGGTGGAAGAACGAATAGAGCTGGAAGGAGGTAGAAGAGAGTAAAAAAAGAGAGTGAGAATTTTAGCTCTGTAAGGAACCTCACAGATAGTGTCTACTAAAGAGCTCACTTTAGAGTTGAGGAAATTAAGAGCCAGAGGAATTTTTCTTTATTCAGCCTGGGGCCTTAGATCCTCTGTCTCTGATTCTTTCAACTGCCATGGTTTTTCTTAAAGCTATTCTCTAGAGCTGTGGAGGAGGAAACCAAATTCAAAGTTAAGGTAGAAGTAGCTTCCATCTGGTTTGTGGAAATTATCATAGCGGAAAAACATATCAGTGAGAACTTCACATTTTAGGGGTCAGTAGGTGAGACGGGTAAAAAGAGAGGTAAAAGGAACTTAGAGTGGATACCCTAGTGAGAATCAGCAGCAGAAGTCAAGGTCAGCCAAATCTAAGACAGGGTAATGAGAGCCATTAAGCACCCAGGAGCTAGGGGTCAAGGAGTGACAAGCTGCCAAGTGGACTGGCAGACATATTTGAGACATCAAAAGAAACCCAAGCACCTCACAGCCCAGGCAAGCCCCACACCATGTTACCTGCCAGAACTTAAGGCTATAGGCAGAAAGCAATAAGCATGAGATATTTCAACTCAGGAATTAAAACCAAAATTTTATTACGTAAGAAGCTGAGCCCTTGAAATTGGGGCCCATAGCAATGCCAAGGTAATGACCACTGTGTAAACTCCCCCTGTCAGGTCCTGACCATAGCCGTCATTTTCTGATCAGTCTATGAAAAAGGTCACGTAGACATGATAAGAAGCTGGAACTGGAATTCATTGAGAGAAGGTGAGAAAAATAATGCGTCTTTCATAATAGAGGAGCTATAAAAAA